>NW_024056421.1:0-71452 GCF_013401445.1 Tripterygium wilfordii
AAATTCTAACTTGCTATTTGAGCCTTCGTGCCACGTTTCGTAAGGTAAAGACGCGAATAGACCAAGTTATGTCTAAATTGCTCAAAGACGTGAAAAGCTCCTCCATGGAGAGAGTTGAGCAATTCCAAAGCATCAATGTGGACCGTTGCACTCTATTTAGTGCTTTAAAAGTCTAACTTGCTATTGAGCCTTCGTGCCACGTTTCGTAAGGTAAAGATGCGAATAGACCAAGTTATGTTCAAATTGCACAAAACGTGAAAAGCTCCTCCATGGAGAGAGTTGAGCAATTCCAAAGCATCAATGTGGACCGTTGCACTCTATTTAGTGCTCTTAAAAGTCTAACTTGCTATTTGAGCCTTCGTGCCACGTTTCGTAAGGTAAAGATGCGAATAGACCAAGTTATGTTCAAATTGCACAAAACGTGAAAAGCTCCTCCATGGAGAGAGTTGAGCAATTCCAAAGCATCAATGTGGACCGTTGTACTCTATTTAGTGCTCTTAAAAGTCTAACTTGCTATTGAGCCTTCGTGCCACGTTTCGTAAGGTAAAGACGCGAATAGACCAAGTTATGTCTCAAATTGCTCAAAGACGTGAAAAGCTCCTCTATGGAGAGAGTTGAGCAATTCCAAAGCATCAATGTGGACCGTTGTACTCTATTTAGTGCTCTTAAAAGTCTAACTTGCTATTGAGCCTTCGTGCCACGTTTCGTAAGGTAAAGACGCGAATAGACCAAGTTATGTCTCAAATTGCTCAAAACGTGAAAAGCTCCTCTATGGAGAGAGTTGAGCAATTCCAAAGCATCAATGTGGACCGTTGTACTCTATTTAGTGCTCTTAAAAGTCTAACTTGCTATTGAGCCTTCGTGCCACGTTTCGTAAGGTAAAGACGCGAATAGACCAAGTTATGTCTCAAATTGCACAAAACGTGAAAAGCTCCTCTATGGAGAGAGTTGAGCAATTCCAAAGCATCAATGTGGACCGTTGTACTCTATTTAGTGCTCTTAAAAGTCTAACTCTATTGAGCCTTCGTGCCACGTTTCGTAAGGTAAAGACGCGAATAGACCAAGTTATGTCTCAAATTGCTCAAAGACGTGAAAAGCTCCTCTATGGAGAGAGTTGAGCAATTCCAAAGCATCAATGTGGACCGTTGCACTCTATTTAGTGCTCTTAAAAGTCTAACTTGCTATTGAGCCTTCGTGCCACGTTTCGTAAGGTAAAGACGCGAATAGACCAAGTTATGTCTCAAATTGCTCAAAGACGTGAAAAGCTCCTCTATGGAGAGAGTTGAGCAATTCCAAAGCATCAATGTGGACCGTTGTACTCTATTTAGTGCTCTTAAAAGTCTAACTTGCTATTGAGCCTTCGTGCCACGTTTCGTAAGGTAAAGACGCGAATAGACCAAGTTATGTCTCAAATTGCTCAAAGACGTGAAAAGCTCCTCTATGGAGAGAGTTGAGCAATTCCAAAGCATCAATGTGGACCGTTGTACTCTATTTAGTGCTCTTAAAAGTCTAACTTGCTAGTTGAGCCTTCGTGCCACGTTTCGTAAGGTAAAGACGCGAATAGACCAAGTTATGTCTCAAATTGCTCAAAGACGTGAAAAGCTCCTCTATGGAGAGAGTTGAGCAATTCCAAAGCATCAATGTGGACCGTTGTACTCTATTTAGTGCTCTTAAAAGTCTAACTTGCTAGTTGAGCCTTCGTGCCACGTTTCGTAAGGTAAAGACGCAATAGACCAAGTTATGTCTCAAATTGCACAAAAACGTGAAAAGCTCCTCTATGGAGAGAGTTGAGCAATTCCAAAGCATCAATGTGGACCGTTGTACTCTATTTAGTGCTCTTAAAAGTCTAACTTGCTATTGAGCCTTCGTGCCACGTTTCGTAAGGTAAAGACGCGAATAGACCAAGTTATGTCTCAAATTGCTCAAAGACGTGAAAAGCTCCTCTATGGAGAGAGTTGAGCAATTCCAAAGCATCAATGTGGACCGTTGTACTCTATTTAGTGCTCTTAAAAGTCTAACTTGCTATTGAGCCTTCGTGCCACGTTTCGTAAGGTAAAGAGCGAATAGACCAAGTTATGTTAAATTGCACAAAACGTGAAAAGCTCCTCCATGGAGAGAGTTGAGCAATTCCAAAGCATCAATGTGGACCGTTGTACTCTATTTAGTGCTCTTAAAGTCTAACTCTATTGAGCCTTCGTGCCACGTTTCGTAAGGTAAAGACGCGAATAGACCAAGTTATGTCTCAAATTGCTCAAAGACGTGAAAAGCTCCTCTATGGAGAGAGTTGAGCAATTCCAAAGCATCAATGTGGACCGTTGCACTCTATTTAGTGCTCTTAAAAGTCTAACTTGCTATTGAGCCTTCGTGCCACGTTTCGTAAGGTAAAGACGCGAATAGACCAAGTTATGTCTCAAATTGCACAAAACGTGAAAAGCTCCTCCATGGAGAGAGTTGAGCAATTCCAAAGCATCAATGTGGACCGTTGTACTCTATTTAGTGCTCTTAAAAGTCTAACTTGCTATTGAGCCTTTGTGCCACGTTTCGTAAGGTAAAGACGCGAATAGACCAAGTTATGTCTCAAATTGCTCAAACGTGAAAAGCTCCTCTATGGAGAGAGTTGAGCAATTCCAAAGCATCAATGTGGACCGTTGTACTCTATTTAGTGCTCTTAAAAGTCTAACTTGCTATTGAGCCTTCGTGCCACGTTTCGTAAGGTAAAGAGCGAATAGACCAAGTTATGTCTCAAATTGCTCAAAAACGTGAAAAGCTCCTCTATGGAGAGAGTTGAGCAATTCCAAAGCATCAATGTGGACCGTTGTACTCTATTTAGTGCTCTTAAAAGTCTAACTCTATTGAGCCTTCGTGCCACGTTTCGTAAGGTAAAGACGCGAATAGACCAAGTTATGTCTCAAATTGCTCAAAACGTGAAAAGCTCCTCTATGGAGAGAGTTGAGCAATTCCAAAGCATCAATGTGGACCGTTGCTCTATTTAGTGCTCTTAAAAGTCTAACTTGCTATTGAGCCTTCGTGCCACGTTTCGTAAGGTAAAGATGCGAATAGACCAAGTTATCAAATTGCACAAAACGTGAAAAGCTCCTCCATGGAGAGAGTTGAGCAATTCCAAAGCATCAATGTGGACCGTTGTACTCTATTTAGTGCTCTTAAATCTAACTCTATTGAGCCTTTGCCACGTTTCGTAAGGTAAAGACGCGAATAGACCAAGTTATGTCTCAAATTGCTCAAAGACGTGAAAAGCTCCTCTATGGAGAGAGTTGAGCAATTCCAAAGCATCAATGTGGACCGTTGTACTCTATTTAGTGCTCTTAAAAGTCTAACTTGCTATTGAGCCTTCGTGCCACGTTTCGTAAGGTAAAGACGCGAATAGACCAAGTTATGTCTCAAATTGCACAAAACGTGAAAAGCTCCTCTATGGAGAGAGTTGAGCAATTCCAAAGCATCAATGTGGACCGTTGTACTCTATTTAGTGCTCTTAAAAGTCTAACCTGCTATTTGAGCCTTCGTGCCACGTTTCGTAAGGTAAAAGACGCGAATAGACCAAGTTATGTCTCAAATTGCACAAAAACGTGAAAAGCTCCTCATGGAGAGAGTTGAGCAATTCCAAAGCATCAATGTGGACCGTTGTACTCTATTTAGTGCTCTTAAAAAGTCTAAACTTGCTATTTGAGCCTTCGTGCCACGTTTTCGTAAGGTAAAGACGCGAATAGACCAAGTTATGTCTTAAAATTGCTCAAAGACGTGAAAAGCTCCTCTATGGAGAGAGTTGAAGCAATTCAAAGCATCAATGTGGACCGTTGTACTCTATTTAGTGTTCTGAAAAGTCTAACACTTGCTATTTGAGCCTTCGTGCCACGGTTCGTAAGGTAAAGATGCGAAGAGACCAAGTTATGTCTTCAAATTGCATCAAAAACGTGAAAAGCTCCTCATGGAGAGAGTTGAGCAATTCCAAAGCATCAATGTGGACCGTTGTACTCTATTTAGTGCTCGTAAAAGTCTAACTTGCTATTTGAGCCTTCGTGCCACGTTTCGTAAGGTAAAGACGCGAATAGACCAAGTTATGTCTCAAATTGCTCAAAGACGTGAAAAGCTCCTCTATGGAGAGAGTTGAGCAATTCCAAAGCATCAATGTGGACCGTTGTACTCTATTTAGTGCTCTTAAAAGTCTAACTTGCTATTTGAGCCTTCGTGCCACGTTTCGTAAGGTAAAGACGCGAATAGACCAAGTTATGTTCTGAAATTGCTCAAAAGACGTGAAAAGCTCCTCTATGGAGAGAGTGGAGCAATTCCAAAGCATCAATGTGGACCGTTGTACTCTATTTAGTGCTCTTAAAAGTCTAACTAGCTAGTTGAGCCTTCGTGCCACGTTTCGTAAGGTAAAGACGCGAATAGACCATGTTATGTCTCAAATTGCACAAAGACGTGAAAAGCTCCTCTATGGAGAGAGTTGAGCAATTCCAAAGCATCAATGTGGACCGTTGTACTCTATTTAGTGCTCTTAAAAGTCTAACTTGCCTATTTGAGCCTTCGTGCCACGTTTCGTAAGGTAAAGACGCGAATAGACCAAAGTTATGTTTAAATTGCTCAAAGACGTGAAAAGCTCCTCTATGGAGAGAGTTGAGCAATTCCAAAGAATCAGTGTGGACCGTTGTACTCTATTTAGGGCTCTTAAATGTCTAACATTGCTAGTTTGAGACCTTCGTGCCACGTTTCGTAAGGTAAAGACGCGAATAGACCAAGTTATGTCTTAAATTGCTCAAAGACGTGAAAAGCTCCTCTATGGAGAGAGTTGAGCAATTCCAAAGCATCAATGTGGACCGTTGTACTCTATTTAGTGCTCTGAAAAGTCTAACTTGCTATTTGAGCCTTCGTGCCACGTTTCGTAAGGTAAAGACGCGAATAGACCAAGTTATGTCTCAAATTGCATCAAAGACGTGAAAAGCTCCTCTATGGAGAGAGTTGAGCAATTCCAAAGCATCAATGTGGACCGTTGTACTCTATTTAGTGCTCTGAAAAGTCTAACTTGCTAGTTGAAGCCTTGTGCCACGTTTCGTAAGGTAAAGACGCGAATAGACCAAGTTATGTCTCAAATTGCTCAAAAGACGTGAAAAGCTCCTCTATGGAGAGAGTTGAGCAATTCCAAAGCATCAATGTGGACCGTTGTACTCTATTTAGTGCTCTTAAAAGTCTAACTTGCTAATTGAGGCCTTCGTGCCACGTTTCGTAAGGTAAAGACGCGAATAGACCAAGTTATGTCTCAAATTGCTCAAAGACGTGAAAAGCTCCTCTATGGAGAGAGTTGAGCAATTCAAAGCATCAATGTGGACCGTTGCACTCTATTTAGTGCTCTTAAAAGTCTAACTTGCTATTTAAGCCTTCGTGCCACGTTTCGTAAGGTAAAGACGCGAATAGACCAAGTTATGTCTTAAATTGCACAAAAGACGTGAAAAAGCTCCTCTATGGAGAGTAGTTGAAGCAATTCCAAAGCATCAATGTGGACCGTTGTACTCTATTTAGTGCTCTGAAAAGTCTAACCTCTAATTTGAGCCTTTGTGCCACGTTTCGTAAGGTAAAGACGCGAATAGACCAAGTTTATGTTCAAATTGCTCAAAACGTGAAAGCTCCTCTATGAGAGAGAGTTGAGCAATTCCAAAGCATCAATGTGGACCGTTGCACTCTATTAGTGCTCTTAAAAGTCTAACTTGCTATTGAGCCTTCGTGCCACGTTTCGTAAGGTAAAGATGCGAATAGACCAAGTTATGTTTAAATTGCACAAAGACGTGAAAGCTCCTCCTAGGAGAGAGTTGAGCAATTCCAAAGCATCATGTGGACCGTTGTACTCTAGTTAGTGCTCTTAAATGTCTAACACGTCTATTTGAGCCTTTGTGCCACGTTTCGTAAGGTAAAGACGCGAATAGACCAAGTTATGTCTTAAATTGCTCAAAGACTGAGAAAAAAAAAGCTCCTCTATGAGAGAGTTGAGAAAAATTCCAAAGGCATCAATGTGGACCGTTGCACTCTATTTAGTGCTCTGAAAAAGTCTAACTGCTATTTGAGCCTTCGTGCCACGTTTCGTAAGGTAAAGACGCGAATAGACCAAGTTATGTCTCAAATTGCTCAAAACGTGAAAAGCTCCTCTATGGAGAGAGTTGAGCAATTCCAAAGCATCAATGTGGACCGTTGTACTCTATTTAGTGCTCTTAAAAGTCTAACTTGCTATTGAGCCTTCGTGCCACGTTTCGTAAGGTAAAGACGCAATAGACCAAGTTATGTCTCAAATTGCAAAAACGTGAAAAGCTCCTCTATGGAGAGAGTTGAGCAATTCCAAAGCATCAATGTGGACCGTTGTACTCTATTTAGTGCTCTTAAAAGTCTAACTTGCTATTGAGCCTTCGTGCCACGTTTCGTAAGGTAAAGACGCGAATAGACCAAGTTATGTCTCAAATTGCTCAAAACGTGAAAAGCTCCTCTATGGAGAGAGTTGAGCAATTCCAAAGCATCAATGTGGACCGTTGTACTCTATTTAGTGCTCTTAAAAGTCTAACTTGCTATTGAGCCTTCGTGCCACGTTTCGTAAGGTAAAAGAACGCGAATAGACCAGGTTATGTCTTAAATTGCACAAAAACGTGAAAAAGCTCCTCCATGGAGAGAGTTGAGCAATTCCAAAGCAGTCAATGTTGACCGGTGTACTCTATTTAGTGCTCTTAAAAGTCTAAACTTGCTATTTGAGGCCTTCGTGCCACGTTTCGTAAGGTAAAGACGCGAATAGACCAAGTTATGTCTTAAATTGCTCAAAAGACGTGAAAAGCTCCTCTATGGAGAGAGTTGAAGCAATTCCAAAGCATCAATGTGGAAGCCGTTGTACTCTATTTAGTGCTCTGAAAAGTCTAACTTGCTATTTGAGCCTTCGTGCCACGTTTCGTAAGGTAAAGATGCGAATAGAACCAAGTTATGTCTCAAATTGCTCAAAAGACGTGAAAAGCTCTCAATATGGAGAGAGTTGAGCAATTCCAAAGCATCAATGTGGACCGTTGCACTCTATTTAGTGCTCTTAAAAGTCTAACTTGCTATTTGAGCCTTCGTGCACCGTTTCGTAAGGTAAAGACGCGAATAGACCAAGTTTATGTCTCAAATTGCTCAAAGACGTGAAAAGCTCCTCTATGGAGAGAGTTGAGCAATTCCAAAGCATCAATGTGGACCGTTGTACTCTATTTAGTGTGCTCTTAAAAGTCTAACTTGCTAGTTGAGCCTTCGTGCCACGTTTCGTAAGGTAAAGACGCGAATAGACCAAGTTATGTCTCAAATTGCATCAAAAGACGTGAAAAGCTCCTCTATGGAGAGAGTTGAGCATTCCAAAGCATTAATGTGGGCCGGTGTACTCTATTTAGTGCTCCTGAAAAGTCTAACTCGCTAGTTGAGCCTTCGTGCCACGTTTCGTAAGGTAAAGACGCAAATAGACCATGTTATGTCTCAAATTGCACAAAAACGTGAAAAGCTCCTCCATGGAGAGAGTTGAGCAATTCCAAAGCATCAATGTGGACCGTTGTACTCTATTTAGTGCTCTGAAAAGTCTAACTTGCTATTTGAGCCTTCGTACCACGTTTTGTAAGGTAAAGACGCGAATAGACCAAGTTATGTCTTAAATTGCTCAAAGACGTGAAAAGCTCCTCTATGGAGAGAGTTGAACAATTCCAAAGCATCAATGTGGACCGTTGCACTCTATTTAGTGTTCTGAAAAGTCTAACTTGCTATTTGAACCTTCATGCCACGTTTCGTAAGGTAAAGATGCGAATAGACCAAGTTATGTTTGAAATTGCACAAAAACGTGAAAAGCTCCTCCATGGAGAGAGTTGAGCAATTCCAAAGCATCAATGTGGACCGTTGTACTCTATTTAGTGCTCTTAAATGTCTAACACTCTAATTGAGCCTTTGTGCCACGTTTCGTAAGGTAAAGACGCGAATAGACCAAGTTATGTCTCAAATTGCTCAAAGACGTGAAAAGCTCCTCTATGGAGAGAGTTGAGCAATTCCAAAGCATCAATGTGGACCGTTGCACTCTATTTAGTGCTCTTAAAAGTCTAACTTGATATTTGAGCCTTCGTGTCACGTTTCGTAAGGTAAAGATGCGAATAGACCAAGTTATGTTTGAAATTGCAAAAAAACGTGAAAAGCTCCTCCATGGAGAGAGTTGAGCAATTCCAAAGCATCAATGTGGACTGTTGTACTCTATTTAGTGCTCTTAAATGTCTAACACTCTAATTGAGCCTTTGTGCCACGTTTCGTAAGGTAAAGACGCGAATAGACCAAGTTATGTCTCAAATTGCTCAAAGACGTGAAAAGCTCCTCTATGGAGAGAGTTGAACAATTCCAAAGCATCAATGTGGACCGTTGCACTCTATTTAGTGCTCTTAAAAGTCTAACTTGCTATTTGAGCCTTCGTGCCACGTTTCGTGAGGTAAAGATGCGAATAGACCAAGTTATGTTTTAAATTGCACAAAAACGTGAAAAGCTCCTCCTTGGAGAGATTTGAGCAATTCCAAAGAATCAATGTGGACCGTTGTACTCTATTTAGTGCTCTTAAATGTCTAACACTCTAATTGAGCCTTTGTGCCACGTTTCGTAAGGTAAAGACGCGAATAGACCAAGTTATGTCTTAAATTGCTCAAAGACGTGAAAAGCTCCTCTATGGAGAGAGTTGAACAATTCCAAAGCATCAATGTGGACCGTTGCACTCTATTTAGTGTCTCTGAAAAGTCTAACTTGCTATTTGAGCCTTCGTGCCACGTTTCGTAAGGTAAAGACTGCGAATAGAACCATGTTATGTCTCAAATTGCACAAAACGTGAAAAGCTCCTCCATGGAGAGAGTTGAGCAATTCCAAAGCATCAATGTGGACCGTTGTACTCTATTTAGTGCTCTTAAAATGTCTACACTGCTAATTGAGCCTTCGTGCCACGTTTCGTAAGGTAAAGACGCGAATAGACCAAGTTATGTCTTAAATTGCTCAAAGACGTGAAAAGCTCCTCTATGGAGAGAGTTGAAGCAATTCCAAAGCATCAATGTGGACCGTTGTACTCTATTTAGTGCTCTTAAAAGTCTAACTTGCTAGTTGAGCCTTCGTGCCACGTTTCGTAAGGTAAAGACGCGAATAGACCAAGTTATGTCTGAAATTGCACAAAAACGTGAAAAGCTCCTCCATGGAGAGAGTTGAGCAATTCCAAAGCATCAATGTGGACCGTTGTACTCTATTTAGTGCTCTTAAAAGTCTAACACTTGCTATTTGAGCCTTCGTGCCACGTTTCGTAAGGTAAAGACGCGAATAGACCAAGTTATGTCTCAAATTGCTCAAAGACGTGAAAAGCTCCTCTATGGAGAGAGTTGAGCAATTCCAAAGCATCAATGTGGACCGTTGCACTCTATTTAGTGTCTCTTAAAAGTCTAACTTGCTATTTGAGCCTTCGTGCCACGTTTGGTAAGGTAAAGATGCGAATAGACCAAGTTATGTTTGAAATTGCACAAAAACGTGAAAAGCTCCTCCATGGAGAGAGTTGAGCAATTCCAAAGCATCAATGTGGACCGTTGTACTCTATTTAGTGCTCTTAAATGTCTAACACTCTAATTGAGCCTTTGTGCCACGTTTCGTAAGGTAAAGACGCGAATAGACCAAGTTATGTCTCAAATTGCTCAAAGACGTGAAAAGCTCCTCTATGGAGAGAGTTGAGCAATTCCAAAGCATCAATGTGGACCGTTGCACTCTATTTAGTGCTCTTAAAAGTCTAACTTGCTATTTGAGCCTTCGTGCCACGTTTCGTAAGGTAAAGATGCGAATAGACCAAGTTATGTTTGAAATTGCACAAAAACGTGAAAAGCTCCTCCATGGAGAGAGTTGAGCAATTCCAAAGCATCAATGTGGACCGTTGTACTCTATTTAGTGCTCTAAATGTCTAACACTCTAATTGAGCCTTTGTGCCACGTTTCGTAAGGTAAAGACGCGAATAGACCAAGTTATGTCTCAAATTGCTCAAAGACGTGAAAAGCTCCTCTATGGAGAGAGTTGAGCAATTCCAAAGCATCAATGTGGACCGTTGCACTCTATTTAGTGCTCTTAAAAGTCTAACTTGCTATTTGAGCCTTCGTGCCACGTTTCGTAAGGTAAAGACGCGAATAGACCAAGTTATGTCTCAAATTGCTACAAAAGACGTGAAAAGCTCCTCTATGGAGAGAGTTGAGCAATTCCAAAGCATCAATGTGGACCGTTGTACTCTATTTAGTGCTCCTAAAATGTCTAACTTGCTAATTGAGCCTTCGTGCCACGTTTCGTAAGGTAAAGACGCGAATAGACCAAGTTATGTCTCAAATTGCATCAAAGACGTGAAAAGCTCCTCTATGGAGAGAGTTGAGCAATTCCAAAGCATCAATGTGGACCGTTGTCACTCTATTTAGTGCTCTTAAAAGTCTAACTTGCTATTTGAGCCTTCGTGCCACGTTTCGTAAGGTAAAGACTGCGAATAGACCAAGTTATGTCTTGAAATTGCACAAAAGACGTGAAAAGCTCCTCTATGGAGAGAGTTGAGCAATTCCAAAGCATCAATGTGGACCGTTGTACTCTATTTAGTGCTCTAAATGTCTAACACTCTAATTGAGCCTTTGTGCCACGTTTCGTAAGGTAAAGACTGCGAATAGACCAAGTTATGTCTCAAATTGCTCAAAGACGTGAAAAGCTCCTCTATGGAGAGAGTTGAGCAATTCCAAAGCATCAATGTGGACCGTTGCACTCTATTTAGTGCTCTTAAAAGTCTAACTTGCTATTGAGCCTTCGTGCCACGTTTCGTAAGGTAAAGATGCGAATAGACCAAGTTATGTTTGAAATTGCACAAAAACGTGAAAAGCTCCTCCATGGAGAGAGTTGAGCAATTCCAAAGCATCAATGTGGACCGTTGTACTCTATTTAGTGCTCTTAAAATGTCTAACACTCTAATTGAGCCTTGTGCCACGTTTCGTAAGGTAAAGACGCGAATAGACCAAGTTATGTCTTCAAATTGCTCAAAGACGTGAAAAGCTCCTCTATGGAGAGAGTTGAAGCAATTCCAAAGCATCAATGTGGACCGTTGTACTCTATTTAGTGCTCTTAAAAGTCTACACTTGCTATTTGAGCCTTCGTGCCACGTTTCGTAAGGTAAAGACGCGAATAGACCAAGTTATGTCTAAAATTGCACAAAAACGTGAAAAGCTCCTCAATGGAGAGAGTTGAGCAATTCCAAAGCATCAATGTGGACCGTTGTACTCTATTTAGTGCTCTTAAAATGTCTAACACTTGCTATTTGAGCCTTCGTGCCACGTTTTCGTAAGGTAAAGACGCGAATAGACCAAGTTATGTCTTAAATTGCTCAAAGACGTGAAAAGCTCCTCTATGGAGAGAGTTGAACAATTCCAAAGCATCAATGTGGACCGTTGCACTCTATTTAGTGTTCTGAAAAGTCTAACTTGCTATTTGAGCCTTCGTGCCACGTTTCGTAAGGTAAAGACGCAAATAGACCATGTTATGTCTCAAATTGCACAAAAACGTGAAAAGCTCCTCCATGGAGAGAGTTGAGCAATTCCAAAGCATCAATGTGGACCGTTGTACTCTATTTAGTGCTCTTAAAAGTCTAACTTGCTATTTGAGCCTTCGTGCCACGTTTTGTAAGGTAAAGACGCGAATAGACCAAGTTATGTCTTAAATTGCTCAAAGACGTGAAAAGCTCCTCTATGGAGAGAGTGGAGCAATTCCAAAGCATCAATGTGGGCCGTTGTACTCTATTTAGTGCTCTGAAAAGTCTAACTTGCTATTTGAATCTTCGTGCCACGTTTCGTAAGGTAAAGATGCGAATAGACCAAGTTATGTTTGAAATTGCACAAAAACGTGAAAAGCTCCTCCATGGAGAGAGTTGAGCAATTCCAAAGCATCAATGTGGACCGTTGTACTCTATTTAGTGCTCTTAAATGTCTAACACTTCTAATTGAGCCTTTCGTGCCACGTTTCGTAAGGTAAAGACGCGAATAGACCAAATTATGTCTCAAATTGCTCAAAGACGTGAAAAGCTCCTCTATGGAGAGAGTTGAGCAATTCCAAAGCATCAATGTGGACCGTTGCACTCTATTTAGTGCTCTTAAAAGTCTAACTTGCTATTTGAGCCTTCGTGCCACATTTCGTAAGGTAAAGATGCGAATAGACCAAGTTATGTTTGAAATTGCACAAAAACGTGAAAAGCTCCTCCATGGAGAGAGTTGAGCAATTCCAAAGCATCAATGTGGACCGTTGTACTCTATTTAGTGCTCTTAAATGTCTAACACTCTAATTGAGCCTTTGTGCCACGTTTCGTAAGGTAAAGACGCGAATAGACCAAGTTATGTCTCAAATTGCTCAAAGACGTGAAAAGCTCCTCTATGGAGAGAGTTGAGCAATTCCAAAGCATCAATGTGGACCGTTGCACTCTATTTAGTGCTCTTAAAAGTCTAACTTGCTATTTGAGCCTTCGTGCCACGTTTCGTATGGTAAAGATGCGAATAGACCAAGTTATGTTTGAAATTGCACAAAAACGTGAAAAGCTCCTCCATGGAGAGAGTTGAGCAATTCCAAAGCATCAATGTGGACCGTTGTACTCTATTTAGTGCTCCTAAATGTCTAACACTCTAATTGAGCCTTTGTGCCACGTTTCGTAAGGTAAAGACGCGAATAGACCAAGTTATGTCTCAAATTGCTCAAAGACGTGAAAAGCTCCTCTATGGAGAGAGTTGAGCAATTCCAAAGCATCAATGTGGACCGTTGCACTCTATTTAGTGCTCTTAAAAGTCTAACTTGCTATTTGAGCCTTCGTGCCACGTTTCGTAAGGTAAAGATGCGAATAGACCAAGTTATGTTTGAAATTGCACAAAAACGTGAAAAGCTCCTCCATGGAGAGAGTTGAGCAATTCCAAAGCATCAATGTGGACCGTTGTACTCTATTTAGTGCTCCTAAATGTCTAACACTCTAATTGAGCCTTTGTGCCACGTTTCGTAAGGTAAAGACGCGAATAGACCAAGTTATGTCTCAAATTGCTCAAAGACGTGAAAAGCTCCTCTATGGAGAGAGTTGAGCAATTCCAAAGCATCAATGTGGACCGTTGCACTCTATTTAGTGCTCTTAAAAGTCTAACTTGCTATTTGAGCCTTCGTGCCACGTTTCGTAAGGTAAAGATGCGAATAGACCAAGTTATGTTTGAAATTGCACAAAAACGTGAAAAGCTCCTCCATGGAGAGAGTTGAGCAATTCCAAAGCATCAATGTGGACCGTTGTACTCTATTTAGTGCTCTTAAATGTCTAACACTCTAATTGAGCCTTTGTGCCACGTTTCGTAAGGTAAAGACGCGAATAGACCAAGTTATGTCTCAAATTGCTCAAAGACGTGAAAAGCTCCTCTATGGAGAGAGTTGAGCAATTCCAAAGCATCAATGTGGACCGTTGCACTCTATTTAGTGCTCTTAAAAGTCTAACTTGCTATTTGAGCCTTCGTGCCACGTTTCGTAAGGTAAAGATGCGAATAGACCAAGTTATGTTTGAAATTGCACAAAAACGTGAAAAGCTCCTCCATGGAGAGAGTTGAGCAATTCCAAAGCATCAATGTGGACCGTTGTACTCTATTTAGTGCTCTTAAATGTCTAACACTCTAATTGAGCCTTAGTGCCACGTTTCGTAAGGTAAAGACGCGAAATAGACCAAGTTATGTCTCAAATTGCTCAAAGACGTGAAAAGCTCCTCCTATGGAGAGAGTTGAGCAATTCCAAAGCATCAATGTGGACCGTTGTACTCTATTTATTGCTCTTAAAAGTCTAACTTGCTAGTTGAGCCTTGGTGCCACGTTTCGTAAGGTAAAGACGCGAATAGACCAAGTTATGTCTCAAATTGCTCAAAGACGTGAAAAGCTCCTCTATGGAGAGAGTGGTGCAATTCCAAAGCATCAATGTGGGCCGTTGTACTCTATTTAGTGCTCTAAAAGTCTAACTTGCTAGTTGAGCCTTCGTGCCACGTTTCGTAAGGTAAAGACGCAAATAGACCATGTTATGTCTCAAATTGCACAAAAACGTGAAAAGCTCCTCCATGGAGAGAGTTGAGCAATTCCAAAGCATCAATGTGGACCGTTGTACTCTATTTAGTGCTCTTAAAAGTCTAACTTGCTATTTGAGCCTTCGTGCCACGTTTTGTAAGGTAAAGACGCGAATAGACCAAGTTATGTCTTAAATTGCTCAAAGACGTGAAAAGCTCCTCTATGGAGAGAGTTGAACAATTCCAAAGAATCAATGTGGACCGTTGCACTCTATTTAGTGTTCTGAAAAGTCTAACTTGCTATTTGAGCCTTCGTGCCACGTTTCGTAAGGTAAAGATGCAAATAGACCAAGTTATGTTTGAAATTGCACAAAAACGTGAAAAGCTCCTCCATGGAGAGAGTTGAGCAATTCCAAAGCATCAATGTGGACCGTTGTACTCTATTTAGTGCTCTTAAATGTCTAACACTCTAATTGAGCCTTTGTGCCACGTTTCGTAAGGTAAAGACGCGAATAGACCAAGTTATGTCTCAAATTGCTCAAAGACGTGAAAAGCTCCTCTATGGAGAGAGTTGAACAATTCCAAAGCATCAATGTGGACCGTTGCACTCTATTTAGTGCTTCTTAAAAGTCTAACTTGCTATTTGAGCCTTCGTGCCACGTTTCGTAAGGTAAAGATGCGAATAGACCAAGTTATGTTTGAAATTGCACAAAAACGTGAAAAAGCTCCTCCATGGAGAGAGTTGAGCAATTCCAAAGCATCAATGTGGACCGTTGTACTCTATTTAGTGCTCCTAAATGTCTAACACTCTAATTGAGCCTTTGTGTCCACGTTTCGTAAGGTAAAGACGCGAATAGACCAAGTTATGTCTCAAATTGCTCAAAGACGTGAAAAGCTCCTCTATGGAGAAGAGTTGAGCAATTCCAAAGCATCAATGTGGACCGTTGCACTCTATTTAGTGCTCTTAAAAGTCTAACTTGCTATTTGAGCCTTCGTGCCACGTTTCGTAAGGTAAATATGCGAATAGACCAAGTTATGTTTGAAATTGCACAAAAACGTGAAAAGCTCCTCCATGGAGAGAGTTGAGCAATTCCAAAGCATCAATGTGGACCGTTGTACTCTATTTAGTGCTCTTAAATGTCTAACACTCTAATTGAGCCTTTGTGCCACGTTTCGTAAGGTAAAGACGCGAATAGACCAAGTTATGTCTCAAATTGCTCAAAGACGTGAAAAGCTCCTCTATGGAGAGAGTTGAGCAATTCCAAAGCATCAATGTGGACCGTTGCACTCTATTTAGTGCTCTTAAAAGTCTAACTTGCTATTTGAGGCCTTCGTGCCACGTTTCGTAAGGTAAAGATGCGAATAGACCAAGTTATGTTTGAAATTGCACAAAAACGTGAAAAGCTCCTCCATGGAGAGAGTTGAGCAATTCCAAAGCATCAATGTGGACCGTTGTACTCTATTTAGTGCTCTTAAATGTCTAACACTCTAATTGAGCCTTTGTGCCACGTTTCGTAAGGTAAAGACGCGAATAGACCAAGTTATGTCTCAAATTGCTCAAAGACGTGAAAAGCTCCTCTATGGAGAGAGTTGAGCAATTCCAAAGCATCAATGTGGACCGTTGCACTCTATTTAGTGCTCTTAAAAGTCTAACTTGCTATTTGAGCCTTCGTGCCACGTTTCGTAAGGTAAAGATGCGAATAGACCAAGTTATGTTTGAAATTGCACAAAAACGTGAAAAGCTCCTCCATGGAGAGAGTTGAGCAATTCCAAAGCATCAATGTGGACCGTTGTACTCTATTTAGTGCTCTTAAATGTCTAAGCACTCTAATTGAGCCTTTGTGCCACGTTTCGTAAGGTAAAGACGCGAATAGACCAAGTTATGTCTCAAATTGCTCAAAGACGTGAAAAGCTCCTCTATGGAGAGAGTTGAGCAATTCCAAAGCATCAATGTGGACCGTTGTACTCTATTTAGTGCTCTTAAAAGTCTAACTTGCTATTTGAGCCTTCGTGCCACGTTTCGTAAGGTAAAGACGCGAATAGACCAAGTTATGTCTTAAAATTGCACAAAGACGTGAAAAGCTCCTCTATGGAGAGAGTTGAGCAATTCCAAAGCATCAATGTGGGACCGTTGTACTCTATTTAGTGCTCTTAAAATGTCTAACTTGCTATTTGAGCCTTCGTGCCACGTTTCGTAAGGTAAAGACGCGAATAGACCAAGTTATGTCTCAAATTGCTCAAAGACGTGAAAAGCTCCTCTATGGAGAGAGTTGAGCAATTCCAAAGCATCAATGTGGACCGTTGCACTCTATTTAGTGCTCTTAAAAGTCTAACTTGCTATTTGAGCCTTCGTGCCACGTTTCGTAAGGTAAAGATGCGAATAGACCATGTTATGTCTCAAATTGCACAAAAACGTGAAAAGCTCCTCCATGGAAAGAGTTGAGCAATTCCAAAGCATCAATGTGGACCAGTTGTACTCTATTTAGTGCTCTTAAATGTCTACACTCTATTGAGCCTTTGTGCCACGTTTCGGTAAGGTAAAGACGCGAATAAGACCAAGTTATGTCTCAAATTGCTCAAAGACGTGAAAAGCTCCTCTATGGAGAGAGTTGAGCAATTCCAAAGCATCAATGTGGACCGTTGGACTCTATTTAGTGCTCTTAAAAGTCTAAGTTGCTATTTGAGCCTTCGTGCCACGTTTCGTAAGGTAAAGATGCGAATAGACCAAGTTATGTTTGAAATTGCACAAAAACGTGAAAAGCTCCTCCTGGGAGAGAGTTGAGCAATTCCAAAGCATCAATGTGGACCGTTGTACTCTATTTAGTGCTCTTAAATGTCTAACACTCTAATTGAGCCTTTGTGCCACGTTTCGTAAGGTAAAGACGCGAATAGACCAAGTTATGTCTCAAATTGCTCAAAGACGTGAAAAGCTCCTCTATGGAGAGAGTTGAGCAATTCCAAAGCATCAATGTGGACCGTTGTACTCTATTTATTGCTCTTAAAAGTCTAACTTGCTAGTTGAGCCTTCGTGCCACGTTTCGTAAGGTAAAGACGCGAATAGACCAAGTTATGTCTCAAATTGCTCAAAGACGTGAAAAGCTCCTCTATGGAGAGAGTGGTGCAATTCCAAAGCATCAATGTGGGCCGTTGTACTCTATTTAGTGCTCCTAAAAGTCTAACTTGCTAGTTGAGCCTTCGTGCCACGTTTCGTAAGGTAAAGACGCAAATAGACCATGTTATGTCTCAAATTGCACAAAAACGTGAAAAGCTCCTCCATGGAGAGAGTTGAGCAATTCCAAAGCATCAATGTGGACCGTTGTACTCTATTTAGTGCTCTTAAAAGTCTAACTTGCTATTTGAGCCTTCGTGCCACGTTTCGTAAGGTAAAGACGCGAATAGACCAAGTTATGTCTTAAATTGCTCAAAGACGTGAAAAGCTCCTCTATGGAGAGAGTTGAACAATTCCAAAGCATCAATGTGGACCGTTGCACTCTATTTAGTGTTCTGAAAAGTCTAACTTGCTATTTGAACCTTCGTTCCACGTTTCGTAAGGTAAAGATGCAAATAGACGAAGTTATGTTTGAAATTGCACAAAAACGTGAAAAGCTCCTCCATGGAGAGAGTTGAGCAATTCCAAAGCATCAATGTGGACCGTTGTACTCTATTTAGTGCTCTTAAATGTCTAACACTCTAATTGAGCCTTTCTGCCACGTTTCGTAAGGTAAAGACGCGAATAGACCAAGTTATGTCTCAAATTACTCAAAGACGTGAAAAGCTCCTCTATGGAGAGAGTTGAGCAATTCCAAAGCATCAATGTGGACCGTTGCACTCTATTTAGTGCTCTTAAAAGTCTAACTTGCTATTTGAGCCTTCGTGCCACGTTTCGTAAGGTAAAGATGCGAATAGACCAAGTTATGTTTGAAATTGCACAAAAACGTGAAAAACTCCTCCATGGAGAGAGTTGAGCAATTCCAAAGCATCAATGTGGACCGTTGTACTCTATTTAGTGCTCCTAAATGTCTAACACTCTAATTGAGCCTTTGTGCCACGTTTCGTAAGGTAAAGACGCGAATAGACCAAGTTATGTCTTAAATTGCTCAAAGACGTGAAAAGCTCCTCTATGGAAAGAGTTGAACAATTCCAAAGCATCAATGTGGACCGTTGCACTATATTTAGTGTTCTGAAAAGTCTAACTTGCTATTTGAGCCTTCGTGCCACGTTTCGTAAGGTAAATATGCGAAGAGACCAAGTTATGTTTGAAATTGCACAAAAACGTGAAAAGCTCCTCCATGGAGAGAGTTGAGCAATTCCAAAGCATCAATGTGGACCGTTGTACTCTATTTAGTGCTCTTAAATTTCTAACACTCTAATTGAGCCTTTGTGCCACGTTTCGTAAGGTAAAGACGCGAATAGACCAAGTTATGTCTCAAATTGCTCAAAGACGTGAAAAGCTCCTCTATGGAGAGAGTTGAGCAATTCCAAAGCATCAATGTGGACCGTTGCACTCTATTTAGTGCTCTTAAAAGTCTAACTTGCTATTTGAGCCTTCGTGCCACGTTTCGTAAGGTAAAGATGCGAATAGACCAAGTTATGTTTGAAATTGCACAAAAACGTGAAAAGCTCCTCCATGGAGAGAGTTGAGCAATTCCAAAGCATCAATGTGGACCGTTGTACTCTATTTAGTGCTCTTAAATGTCTAACACTCTAATTGAGCCTTTGTGCCACGTTTCGTAAGGTAAAGACGCGAATAGACCAAGTTATGTCTCAAATTGCTCAAAGACGTGAAAAGCTCCTCTATGGAGAGAGTTGAGCAATTCCAAAGCATCAATGTGGACCGTTGCACTCTATTTAGTGCTCTTAAAAGTCTAACTTGCTATTTGAGCCTTCGTGCCATGTTTCGTAAGGTAAAGATGCGAATAGACCAAGTTATGTTTGAAATTGCACAAAAACGTGAAAAGCTCCTCCATGGAGAGAGTTGAGCAATTCCAAAGCATCAATGTGGACCGTTGTACTCTATTTAGTGCTCTTAAATGTCTAGCACTCTAATTGAGCCTTTGTGCCACGTTTCGTAAGGTAAAGACGCGAATTGACCAAGTTATGTCTCAAATTGCTCAAAGACGTGAAAAGCTCCTCCATGGAGAGAGTTGAGCAATTCCAAAGCATCAATGTGGACCGTTGTACTCTATTTAGTGCTCTTAAAAGTCTAACTTGCTATTTGAGCCTTCGTGCCACGTTTTGTAAGGTAAAGACGCGAATAGACCAAGTTATGTCTTAAACTGCTCAAAGACGTGAAAAGCTCCTCTATGGAGAGAGTTGAGCAATTCCAAAGCATCAATGTGGGCCGTTGCACTCTATTTAGTGCTCTTAAAAGTCTAACTTGCTATTTGAGCCTTCGTGCCATGTTTCGTAAGGTAAAGACGCGAATAGACCAAGTTATGTCTCAAATTGCTCAAAGACGTGAAAAGCTCCTCTATGGAGAGAGTTGAGCAATTCGAAAGCATCAATGTGGACCGTTGCACTCTATTTAGTGCTCTTAAAAGTCTAACTTGCTATTTGGGCCTTCGTGCCACGTTTCGTAAGGTAAAGATGCGAATAGACCATGTTATGTCTCAAATTGCACAAAAACGTGAAAAGCTCCTCCATGGAAAGAGTTGAGCAATTCCAAAGCATCAATGTGGACCGTTGTACTCTATTTAGTGCTCTTAAATGTCTAAGCCTTTGTGCCACGTTTCGGGAGGTAAAGACGCGAATAAACCAAGTTATGTCTCAAATTGCTCAAAGACGTGAAAAGCTCCAATATGGAGAGAGTTGAGCAATTCCAAAGCATCAATGTGGACCGTTGCACTCTATTTAGTGCTCTTAAAAGTCTAAGTTGCTATTTGAGCCTTCGTGCCACGTTTCGTAAGGTAAAGATGCGAATAGACCAAGTTATGTTTGAAATTGCACAAAAACGTGAAAAGCTCCTCCTGGGAGAGAGTTGAGCAATTCCAAAGCATCAATGTGGACCGTTGTACTCTATTTAGTGCTCTTAAATGTCTAACACTCTAATTGAGCCTTTGTGCCACGTTTCGTAAGGTAAAGACGCGAATAGACCAAGTTATGTCTCAAATTGCTCAAAGACGTGAAAAGCTCCTCTATGGAGAGAGTTGAGCAATTCCAAAGCATCAATGTGGACCGTTGCACTCTATTTAGTGCTCTTAAAAGTCTAACTTGCTATTTGAGCCTTCGTGCCACGTTTCGTGAGGTAAAGATGCGAATAGACCAAGTTATGTTTGAAATTGCACAAAAACGTGAAAAGCTCCTCCATGGAGAGAGTTGAGCAATTCCAAAGCATCAATGTGGACCGTTGTACTCTATTTAGTGCTCCTAAATGTCTAACACTCTAATTGAGCCTTTGTGCCACGTTTCGTAAGGTAAAGACGCGAATAGACCAAGTTATGTCTCAAATTGCTCAAAGACGTGAAAAGCTTCCTCTATGGAGAGAGTTGAGCAATTCCAAAGCATCAATGTGGACCGTTGCACTCTATTTAGTGCTCTTAAAAGTCTAACTTGCTATTTGAGCCTTCGTGCCACGTTTCGTAAGGTAAAGATGCGAATAGACCAAGTTATGTTTGAAATTGCACAAAAACGTGAAAAGCTCCTCCATGGAGATAGTTGAGCAATTCCAAAGCATCAATGTGGACCGTTGTACTCTATTTAGTGCTCCTAAATGTCTAACACTCTAATTGAGCCTTTGTGCCACGTTTCGTAAGGTAAAGACGCGAATAGACCAAGTTATGTCTCAAATTGCTCAAAGACGTGAAAAGCTCCTCTATGGAGAGAGTTGAACAATTCCAAAGCATCAATGTGGACCGTTGCACTCTATTTAGAGCTCTTAAAAGTCTAACTTGCTATTTGAGCCTTCGTGCCACGTTTCGTGAGGTAAAGATGAGAATAGACCAAGTTATGTTTGAAATTGCACAAAAACGTGAAAAACTCCTCCTTGGAGAGATTTGAGCAATTCCAAAGAATCAATGTGGACCGTTGTACTCTATTTAGTGCTCCTAAATGTCTAACACTCTAATTGAGCCTTTGTGCCACGTTTCGTAAGGTAAAGACGCGAATAGACCAAGTTATGTCTCAAATTGCTCAAAGACGTGAAAAGCTCCTCTATGGAGAGAGTTGAGCAATTCCAAAGCATCAATGTGGACCGTTGCACTCTATTTAGTGCTCTTAAAAGTCTAACTTGCTATTTGAGCCTTCGTGCCATGTTTCGTAAGGTAAAGATGCGAATAGACCAAGTTATGTTTGAAATTGCACAAAAACGTGAAAAGCTCCTCCATGGAGAGAGTTGAGCAATTCCAAAGCATCAATGTGGACCGTTGTACTCTATTTAGTGCTCTTAAATGTCTAGCACTCTAATTGAGCCTTTGTGCCACGTTTCATAAGGTAAAGACGCGAATTGACCAAGTTATGTCTCAAATTGCTCAAAGACGTGAAAAGCTCCTCCATGGAGAGAGTTGAGCAATTCCAAAGCATCAATGTGGACCGTTGTACTCTATTTAGTGCTCTTAAAAGTCTAACTTGCTATTTGAGCCTTCGTGCCACGTTTTGTAAGGTAAAGACGCGAATAGACCAAGTTATGTCTTAAACTGCTCAAAGACGTGAAAAGCTCCTCTATGGAGAGAGTTGAGCAATTCCAAAGCATCAATGTGGGCCGTTGCACTCTATTTAGTGCTCTTAAAAGTCTAACTTGCTATTTGGGCCTTCGTGCCACGTTTCGTAAGGTAAAGATGCGAATAGACCATGTTATGTCTCAAATTGCACAAAAACGTGAAAAGCTCCTCCATGGAAAGAGTTGAGCAATTCCAAAGCATCAATGTGGACCGTTGTACTCTATTTAGTGCTCTTAAATGTCTAAGCCTTTGTGCCACGTTTCGGGAGGTAAAGACGCGAATAAACCAAGTTATGTCTCAAATTGCTCAAAGACGTGAAAAGCTCCAATATGGAGAGAGTTGAGCAATTCCAAAGCATCAATGTGGACCGTTGCACTCTATTTAGTGCTCTTAAAAGTCTAAGTTGCTATTTGAGCCTTCGTGCCACGTTTCGTAAGGTAAAGATGCGAATAGACCAAGTTATGTTTGAAATTGCACAAAAACGTGAAAAGCTCCTCCTGGGAGAGAGTTGAGCAATTCCAAAGCATCAATGTGGACTGTTGTACTCTATTTAGTGCTCTTAGATGTCTAACACTCTAATTGAGCCTTTGTGCCACGTTTCGTAAGGTAAAGACGCGAATAGACCAAGTTATGTCTCAAATTGCTCAAAGACGTGAAAAGCTCCTCTATGGAGAGAGTTGAGCAATTCCAAAGCATCAATGTGGACCGTTGCACTCTATTTAGTGCTCTTAAAAGTCTAACTTGCTATTTGAGCCTTCGTGCCACGTTTCGTAAGGTAAAGATGCCAATAGACCAAGTTATGTTTGAAATTGCACAAAAACGTGAAAAGCTCCTCCATGGAGAGAGTTGAGCAATTCCAAAGCATCAATGTGGACCGTTGTACTCTATTTAGTGCTCCTAAATGTCTAACACTCTAATTGAGCCTTTGTGCCACGTTTCGTAAGGTAAAGACGCGAATAGACCAAGTTATGTCTCAAATTGCTCAAAGACGTGAAAAGCTCCTCTATGGAGAGAGTTGAGCAATTCCAAAGCATCAATGTGGACCGTTGCACTCTATTTAGTGCTCTTAAAAGTCTAACTTGCTATTTGAGCCTTCGTGCCACGTTTCGTAAGGTAAAGATGCGAATAGACCAAGTTATGTTTGAAATTGCACAAAAACGTGAAAAGCTCCTCCATGGAGATAGTTGAGCAATTCCAAAGCATCAATGTGGACCGTTGTACTCTATTTAGTGCTCCTAAATGTCTAACACTCTAATTGAGCCTTTGTGCCACGTTTCGTAAGGTAAAGACGCGAATAGACCAAGTTATGTCTCAAATTGCTCAAAGACGTGAAAAGCTCCTCTATGGAGAGAGTTGAACAATTCCAAAGCATCAATGTGGACCGTTGCACTCTATTTAGAGCTCTTAAAAGTCTAACTTGCTATTTGAGCCTTCGTGCCACGTTTCGTGAGGTAAAGATGAGAATAGACCAAGTTATGTTTGAAATTGCACAAAAACGTGAAAAACTCCTCCTTGGAGAGATTTGAGCAATTCCAAAGAATCAATGTGGACCGTTGTACTCTATTTAGTGCTCCTAAATGTCTAACACTCTAATTGAGCCTTTGTGCCACGTTTCGTAAGGTAAAGACGCGAATAGACCAAGTTATGTCTCAAATTGCTCAAAGACGTGAAAAGCTCCTCTATGGAGAGAGTTGAGCAATTCCAAAGCATCAATGTGGACCGTTGCACTCTATTTAGTGCTCTTAAAAGTCTAACTTGCTATTTGAGCCTTCGTGCCACTGTTTCGTAAGGTAAAGATGCGAATAGACCAAGTTATGTTTGAAATTGCACAAAAACGTGAAAAGCTCCTCCATGGAGAGAGTTGAGCAATTCCAAAGCATCAATGTGGACCGTTGTACTCTATTTAGTGCTCTTAAATGTCTAGCACTCTAATTGAGCCTTTGTGCCACGTTTCGTAAGGTAAAGACGCGAATAGACCAAGTTATGTCTCAAATTGCTCAAAGACGTGAAAAGCTCCTCCATGGAGAGAGTTGAGCAATTCCAAAGCATCAATGTGGACCGTTGTACTCTATTTAGTGCTCTTAAAAGTCTAACTTGCTATTTGAGCCTTCGTGCCACGTTTCGTAAGGTAAAGACTGCGAATAGACCAAGTTATGTCTTAAATTGCTCAAATACGTGAAAAGCTCCTCTATGGAGAGAGTTGAGCAATTCCAAAGCATCAATGTGGGCCGTTGCACTCTATTTAGTGCTCTTAAAAGTCTAACTTGCTATTTGAGCCTTCGTGCCATGTTTCGTAAGGTAAAGACGCGAATAGACCAAGTTATGTCTCAAATTGCTCAAAGACGTGAAAAGCTCCTCTATGGAGAGAGTTGAGCAATTCGAAAGCATCAATGTGGACCGTTGCACTCTATTTAGTGCTCTTAAAAGTCTAACTTGCTATTTGGGCCTTCGTGCCACGTTTCGTAAGGTAAAGATGCGAATAGACCATGTTATGTCTCAAATTGCACAAAAACGTGAAAAGCTCCTCCATGGAAGAGAGTTGAGCAATTCCAAAGCATCAATGTGGACCGTTGTACTCTATTTAGTGCTCTTAAATGTCTAACTTGCTATTGAGCCTTTGTGCCACGTTTCGGGAGGTAAAGACGCGAATATACCAAGTTATGTCTCAAATTGCTCAAAGACGTGAAAAGCTCCAATATGGAGAGAGTTGAGCAATTCCAAAGCATCAATGTGGACCGTTGCACTCTATTTAGTGCTCTTAAAAGTCTAAGCTTGCTATTTGAGCCTTCGTGCCACGTTTCGTAAGGTAAAGATGCGAATAGACCAAGTTATGTTTGAAATTGCACAAAAACGTGAAAAGCTCCTCCTGGGAGAGAGTTGAGCAATTCCAAAGCATCAATGTGGACTGTTGTACTCTATTTAGTGCTCTTAGATGTCTAACACTCTAATTGAGCCTTTGTGCCACGTTTCGTAAGGTAAAGACGCGAATAGACCAAGTTATGTCTCAAATTGCTCAAAGACGTGAAAAGCTCCTCTATGGAGAGAGTTGAGCAATTCCAAAGCATCAATGTGGACCGTTGCACTCTATTTAGTGCTCTTAAAAGTCTAACTTGCTATTTGAGCCTTCGTGCCACGTTTCGTAAGGTAAAGATGCCAATAGACCAAGTTATGTTTGAAATTGCACAAAAACGTGAAAAGCTCCTCCATGGAGAGAGTTGAGCAATTCCAAAGCATCAATGTGGACCGTTGTACTCTATTTAGTGCTCCTAAATGTCTAACACTCTAATTGAGCCTTTGTGCCACGTTTCGTAAGGTAAAGACGCGAATAGACCAAGTTATGTCTCAAATTGCTCAAAGACGTGAAAAGTTCCTCTATGGAGAGAGTTGAGCAATTCCAAAGCATCAATGTGGACCGTTGCACTCTATTTAGTGCTCTTAAAAGTCTAACTTGCTATTTGAGCCTTCGTGCCACGTTTCGTAAGGTAAAGATGCGAATAGACCAAGTTATGTTTGAAATTGCACAAAAACGTGAAAAGCTCCTCCATGGAGATAGTTGAGCAATTCCAAAGCATCAATGTGGACCGTTGTACTCTATTTAGTGCTCCTAAATGTCTAACACTCTAATTGAGCCTTTGTGCCACGTTTCGTAAGGTAAAGACGCGAATAGACCAAGTTATGTCTCAAATTGCTCAAAGACGTGAAAAGCTCCTCTATGGAGAGAGTTGAACAATTCCAAAGCATCAATGTGGACCGTTGCACTCTATTTAGAGCTCTTAAAAGTCTAACTTGCTATTTGAGCCTTCGTGCCACGTTTCGTGAGGTAAAGATGAGAATAGACCAAGTTATGTTTGAAATTGCACAAAAACGTGAAAAACTCCTCCTTGGAGAGATTTGAGCAATTCCAAAGAATCAATGTGGACCGTTGTACTCTATTTAATGCTCTTAAATGTCTAACACTCTAATTGAGCCTTTGTGCCACGTTTCGTAAGGTAAAGACGCGAATAGACCAAGTTATGTCTAAATTGCTCAAAGACGTGAAAAGCTCCTCTAATGGAGAGAGTTGAACAATTCCAAAGCATCAATGTGGACCGTTGCACTCTATTTAGTGCTTCTGAAAAGTCTAACTTGCTATTTGAGCCTTCGTGCCACGTTTCGTAAGGTAAAGATGCGAATAGACCAAGTTATGTTTGAAATTGCACAAAAACGTGAAAAGCTCCTCCATGGAGAGAGTTGAGCAATTCCAAAGCATCAATGTGGACCGTTGTACTCTATTTAGTGCTCTTAAATTTCTAACACTCTAATTGAGCCTTTGTGCCACGTTTCGTAAGGTAAAGACGCGAATAGACCAAGTTATGTCTCAAATTGCTCAAAGACGTGAAAAGCTCCTCTATGGAGAGAGTTGAGCAATTCCAAAGCATCAATGTGGACCGTTGCACTCTATTTAGTGCTCTTAAAAGTCTAACTTGCTATTTGAGCCTTCGTGCCACGTTTCGTAAGGTAAAGATGCGAATAGACCAAGTTATGTTTGAAATTGCACAAAAACGTGAAAAGCTCCTCCAAGGAGAGAGTTGAGCAATTCCAAAGCATCAATGTGGACCGTTGTACTCTATTTAGTGCTCCTAAATGTCTAACACTCTAATTGAGCCTTTGTGCCACGTTTCGTAAGGTAAAGACGTGAATAGACCAAGTTATGTCTCAAATTGCTCAAAGACGTGAAAAGCTCCTCTATGGAGAGAGTTGAGCAATTCCAAAGCATCAATGTGGACCGTTGCACTCTATTTAGTGCTCTTAAAAGTCTAACTTGCTATTTGAGCCTTCGTGCCACGTTTCGTAAGGTAAAGATGCGAATAGACCAAGTTATGTTTGAAATTGCACAAAAACGTGAAAAGCTCCTCCATGGAGATAGTTGAGCAATTCCAAAGCATCAATGTGGACCGTTGTACTCTATTTAGTGCTCCTAAATGTCTAACACTCTAATTGAGCCTTTGTGCCACGTTTCGTAAGGTAAAGACGCGAATAGACCAAGTTATGTCTCAAATTGCTCAAAGACGTGAAAAGCTCCTCTATGGAGAGAGTTGAACAATTCCAAAGCATCAATGTGGACCGTTGCACTCTATTTAGTGCTCTTAAAAGTCTAACTTGCTATTTGAGCCTTCGTGCCACGTTTCGTGAGGTAAAGATGCGAATAGACCAAGTTATGTTTGAAATTGCACAAAAACGTGAAAAACTCCTCCTTGGAGAGATTTGAGCAATTCCAAAGAATCAATGTGGACCGTTGTACTCTATTTAATGCTCTTAAATGTCTAACACTCTAATTGAGCCTTTGTGCCACGTTTCGTAAGGTAAAGACGCGAATAGACCAAGTTATGTCTTAAATTGCTCAAAGACGTGAAAAGCTCCTCTATGGAGAGAGTTGAACAATTCCAAAGCATCAATGTGGACCGTTGCACTCTATTTAGTGTTCTGAAAAGTCTAACTTGCTATTTGAGCCTTCGTGCCACGTTTCGTAAGGTAAAGATGCGAATAGACCAAGTTATGTTTGAAATTGCACAAAAACGTGAAAAGCTCCTCCATGGAGAGAGTTGAGCAATTCCAAAGCATCAATGTGGACCGTTGTACTCTATTTAGTGCTCTTAAATTTCTAACACTCTAATTGAGCCTTTGTGCCACGTTTAGTAAGGTAAAGACGCGAATAGACCAAGTTATGTCTCAAATTGCTCAAAGACGTGAAAAGCTCCTCTATGGAGAGAGTTGAGCAATTCCAAAGCATCAATGTGGACCGTTGTACTCTATTTATTGCTCTTAAAAGTCTAACTTGCTAGTTGAGCCTTGGTGCCACGTTTCGTAAGGTAAAGACGCGAATAGACCAAGTTATGTCTCAAATTGCTCAAAGACGTGAAAAGCTCCTCCATGGAGAGAGTGGAGCAATTCCAAAGCATCAATGTGGGCCGTTGTACTCTATTTAGTGCTCTTAAAAGTCTAACTTGCTAGTTGAGCCTTCGTGCCACGTTTCGTAAGGTAAAGACGCAAATAGACCATGTTATGTCTCAAATTGCACAAAAACGTGAAAAGCTCCTCCATGGAGAGAGTTGAGCAATTCCAAAGCATCAATGTGGACCGTTGTACTCTATTTAGTGCTCTTAAATGTCTAACACTCTAATTGAGCCTTTCTGCCACGTTTCGTAAGGTAAAGACGCGAATAGACCAAGTTATGTCTCAAATTACTCAAAGACGTGAAAAGCTCCTCTATGGAGAGAGTTGAGCAATTCCAAAGCATCAATGTGGACCGTTGCACTCTATTTAGTGCTCTTAAAAGTCTAACTTGCTACTTGAGCCTTCGTGCCACGTTTTGTAAGGTAAAGATGCGAATAGACCAAGTTATGTTTGAAATTGCACAAAAACGTGAAAAGCTCCTCCATGGAGAGAGTTGAGCAATTCCAAAGCATCAATGTGGACCGTTGTACTCTTTTTAGTGCTCCTAAATGTCTAACACTCTAATTGAGCCTTTGTGCCACGTTTCGTAAGGTAAAGACGCAAATAGACCAAGTTATGTCTCAAATTGCTCAAAGACGTGAAAAGCTCCTCTATGGAGAGAGTTGAGCAATTCCAAAGCATCAATGTGGACCGTTGCACTCTATTTAGTGCTCTTAAAAGTCTAACTTGCTATTTGAGCCTTCGTGCCACGTTTCGTGAGGTAAAGATGCGAATAGACCAAGTTATGTTTGAAATTGCACAAAAACGTGAAAAGCTCCTCCTTGGAGAGAGTTGAGCAATTCCAAAGAATCAATGTGGACCGTTGTACTCTATTTAGTGCTTTTAAATGTCTAACACTCTAATTGAGCCTTTGTGCCACGTTTCGTAAGGTAAAGACGCGAATAGACCAAGTTATGTCTTAAATTGCTCAAAGACGTGAAAAGCTCCTCTATGGAGAGAGTTGAACAATTCCAAAGCATCAATGTGGACCGTTGCACTATATTTAGTGTTCTGAAAAGTCTAACTTGCTATTTGAGCCTTCGTGCCACGTTTCGTAAGGTAAATATGCGAATAGACCAAGTTATGTTTGAAATTGCACAAAAACGTGAAAAGCTCCTCCATGGAGAGAGTTGAGCAATTCCAAAGCATCAATGTGGACCGTGTTGGATCGGATGGCACCACAAGAGGGGGGGTGAATTGTGATCTTAATCAAATTTAGACTAAGTCACCTCTTTTTGTATTTCAATTGAGTTTCACCCTAAGCGGAAGCAATTTAAATAGGTTGAATATAAATGTATACAAAGATAATCACATAAATCAAACTTAACAACAAGAATCAAGTCAAATGATCAAAATGAATATCGCACACCAAAACAAGTTATAATGAAGCACAAAATCAGATTCAACAAATGTATGCACAAGCTTGATTCTATCACCCTAGATGTCCAATTTCAAGCATGCAATGCAAGTATGATATGCTAAAATGAAATTGCTGTAAAGTAAAGAGGGCAAAGAGATTTATAGTGGTTCGGCTTAACCCAAGCCTACTCCACTCCCCAAGTCCCACTTGGGAATTTCAAACACTCCAATATAGCTTGTTCAACCGAGTCAAGCGGAACTCATACAACCAGTGTTTTTGTAGCTCAAACACCAAACTCTACACACCGTGTGGTTTATAGCTCACCACACAAAACTCTACACACCGTGTGGTTTATAGCTCACCACACAAAACTCTACACACCGTGTGGTTTGTAGCTCACCACACTAACTTAATCAACAAAATACAAGCTCAAAAATGGCTCTAAGAATAGCCGGGTATGAGATAAGTTTAGGCTCAAAGGCTGGCTCTTTAGTAGCTGGATTTGTAAGTGTCTAAGGCTCAAATGAAGCTCTTGAAAAGCTGGAATGGGAATGGTAAGCACAAAACTCAGATTTGAGATTTTTTTGGTTGCTAGGGTATGTGAAATTTTGAGTAGTGTATCAACCAACGAAAATCAGTTGTGATAAGGCTTGAATGGTGAAATGGAGATATAGAATGAAGCCTTATAGGTGCTGGAAATCAGATTGCTCAAGCAAGTAGAATGGCTCTTGAGGAAATGATAAGAATCTGGTAAGAAAGGCTCAAGAGTAACAATAAAGCTTTACTTGGCTAGTGTGTACGATCTCTCTTCAAAATCAAGTATGTAATCAAGGAATGAATGAGTGAAAGAATGAAAGCTTAGAAGATGAAGAACACTAGAGAGAGAGAGTGTAATTTTCGGCCAAGTATATGCACCATAGACAAAGAGTTAGTTTATATAGAAAATTGTGGAGTGTAAGCTCATGAAATGAGGGCCATTGGATTGATATGAAAGATATGGACCCTTGGATCATTATAGACGTTAGAAGGCTTAGAGAAGTGTGAAAATGATTACAACAAGTCTCTTTTGGTAGGAAGAAATAATGGCTTTTGGATGGATATAGACTTTGGAGGCCACCTTGAAAGATACAACAATTGACTTGAGAAAAGTTTGTCTCTTAGGTGGAATAAATGATGGCCTTTGGATCAAATGAAGATTCAATTTTGGCCATAGGATGTAAAGTAGGAGAGATAAGAATAAAGCTTGAATCTTTGGCCATTGGATTAAAATGTGATTTTGATGTAGAGAGAATATGATCCATTGGATGTGGAGTGTCTTGGTGGGAAAGAGAAATGGTTTTGAAATAAAGCTTCCCACACATGTGAAGAGAAAAACTTGTCATAAGACTTGTTGTACCTCTTGTCTCCTCCTTTCAAATTAACTTTTCCTTCTCTTCTCTTTTTGGCTCCAAGTCTTCTAGTTAAGATGTAACTATGGTTAACTTGTCTTCTTTGCCATGTCATTAATGCCATGTCAACAATGCCATGTCAACAATGCCATGTCACGTCCGTCGATTCTGACTTTGACTAGGAAGTTAATTTACTTCAATTGATCCCAATTAAGCTCCAAGACATCTTTGGCAACACTTGACTTATGTTGACCACGAAATTTACTTTCTTAATCATGTTTGACACTGATTAAGCCTTCACTAATGTTGGTCAAGGATGACATTAGGACCAATTTGCGTTTTGGTCACCCTACACACAAATCATACTCAAAACATGCTATGTAAACCCTTTTAGGGTTTCTTGCAATTAGTCCACGTTAGTTCAATAATCAAATCATCAAATAAGCACAATTGAACTAGTTTAATATAAGTCTTGAATTCCTAAACTAATCAAGTAGGCATATGCACCTAGGTTTCTCAATACAATCAATAGATCAAAGTTCAATCAAAACATGCCGTTGTAATCACTCAAAGATATATTCAACAGACCGTTGTACTCTATTTAGTGCTCTTAAATTTCTAACACTCTAATTGAGCCTTTGTGCCACGTTTCGTAAGGTAAAGACGCGAATAGACCAAGTTATGTCTCAAATTGCTCAAAGACGTGAAAAGATCCTCTATGGAGAGAGTTGAGCAATTCCAAAGCATCAATGTGGACCGTTGCACTCTATTTAGTGCTCTTAAAAGTCTAACTTGCTATTTGAGCCTTCGTGCCACGTTTCGTAAGGTAAAGATGCGAATAGACCAAGTTATGTTTGAAATTGCACAAAAACGTGAAAAGCTCCTCCATGGAGAGAGTTGAGCAATTCCAAAGCATCAATGTGGACCGTTGTACTCTATTTAGTGCTCTTAAATGTCTAACACTCTAATTGAGCCTTTGTGCCACGTTTCGTAAGGTAAAGACGCGAATAGACCAAGTTATGTCTCAAATTGCTCAAAGACGTGAAAAGCTCCTCTATGGATAGAGTTGAGCAATTCCAAAGCATCAATGTGGACCGTTGCACTCTATTTAGTGCTCTTAAAAGTCTAACTTGCTATTTGAGCCTTCGTGCCATGTTTCGTAAGGTAAAGATGCGAATAGACCAAGTTATGTTTGAAATTGCACAAAAACGTGAAAAGCTCCTCCATGGAGAGAGTTGAGCAATTCCAAAGCATCAATGTGGACAGTTGTACTCTATTTAGTGCTCTTAAATGTCTAGCACTCTAATTGAGCCTTTGTGCCACGTTTCGTAAGGTAAAGACGCGAATAGACCAAGTTATGTCTCAAATTGCTCAAAGACGTGAAAAGCTCCTCCATGGAGAGAGTTGAGCAATTCCAAAGCATCAATGTGGACCGTTGTACTCTATTTAGTGCTCTTAAAAGTCTAACTTGCTATTTGAGCCTTCGTGCCACGTTTTGTAAGGTAAAGACGCGAATAGACCAAGTTATGTCTTAAATTGCTCAAAGACGTGAAAAGCTCCTCTATGGAGAGAGTTGAACAATTCCAAAGCATCAATGTGGACCGTTGCACTCTATTTAGTGTTCTGAAAAGTCTAACTTGCTATTTGAACCTTCGTGCCACGTTTCGTAAGGTAAAGATGCGAATAGACCAAGTTATGTTTGAAATTGCACAAAAACGTGAAAAGCTCCTCCATGGAGAGAGTTGAGCAATTCCAAAGCATCAATGTGGACCGTTGTACTCTATTTAGTGCTCTTAAATTTCTAACACTCTAATTGAGCCTTTGTGCCACGTTTAGTAAGGTAAAGACGCGAATAGACCAAGTTATGTCTCAAATTGCTCAAAGACGTGAAAAGCTCCTCTATGGAGAGAGTTGAGCAATTCCAAAGCATCAATGTGGACCGTTGTACTCTATTTATTGCTCTTAAAAGTCTAACTTGCTAGTTGAGCCTTGGTGCCACGTTTCGTAAGGTAAAGACGCGAATAGACCAAGTTATGTCTCAAATTGCTCAAAGACGTGAAAAGCTCCTCCATGGAGAGAGTGGAGCAATTCCAAAGCATCAATGTGGGCCGTTGTACTCTATTTAGTGCTCTTAAAAGTCTAACTTGCTAGTTGAGCCTTCGTGCCACGTTTCGTAAGGTAAAGACGCAAATAGACCATGTTATGTCTCAAATTGCACAAAAACGTGAAAAGCTCCTCCATGGAGAGAGTTGAGCAATTCCAAAGCATCAATGTGGACCGTTGTACTCTATTTAGTGCTCTTAAATGTCTAACACTCTAATTGAGCCTTTCTGCCACGTTTCGTAAGGTAAAGACGCGAATAGACCAAGTTATGTCTCAAATTACTCAAAGACGTGAAAAGCTCCTCTATGGAGAGAGTTGAGCAATTCCAAAGCATCAATGTGGACCGTTGCACTCTATTTAGTGCTCTTAAAAGTCTAACTTGCTATTTGAGCCTTCGTGCTACGTTTCGTAAGGTAAAGATGCGAATAGACCAAGTTATGTTTGAAATTGCACAAAAACGTGAAAAGCTCCTCCATGGAGAGAGTTGAGCAATTCCAAAGCATCAATGTGGACCGTTGTACTCTTTTTAGTGCTCCTAAATGTCTAACACTCTAATTGAGCCTTTGTGCCACGTTTCGTAAGGTAAAGACGCGAATAGACCAAGTTATGTCTCAAATTGCTCAAAGACGTGAAAAGCTCCTCTATGGAGAGAGTTGAGCAATTCCAAAGCATCAATGTGGACCGTTGCACTCTATTTAGTGCTCTTAAAAGTCTAACTTGCTATTTGAGCCTTCGTGCCACGTTTCGTGAGGTAAAGATGCGAATAGACCAAGTTATGTTTGAAATTGCACAAAAACGTGAAAAGCTCCTCCTTGGAGAGAGTTGAGCAATTCCAAAGAATCAATGTGGACCGTTGTACTCTATTTAGTGCTTTTAAATGTCTAACACTCTAATTGAGCCTTTGTGCCACGTTTCGTAAGGTAAAGACGCGAATAGACCAAGTTATGTCTTAAATTGCTCAAAGACGTGAAAAGCTCCTCTATGGAGAGAGTTGAACAATTCCAAAGCATCAATGTGGACCGTTGCACTATATTTAGTGTTCTGAAAAGTCTAACTTGCTATTTGAGCCTTCGTGCCACGTTTCGTAAGGTAAATATGCGAATAGACCAAGTTATGTTTGAAATTGCACAAAAACGTGAAAAGTTCCTCCATGGAGAGAGTTGAGCAATTCCAAAGCATCAATGTGGACCGTGTTGGATCGGATGGCACCACAAGAGGGGGGGTGAATTGTGATCTTAATCAAATTTAGACTAAGTCACCTCTTTTTGTATTTCAATTGAGTTTCACCCTAAGCGGAAGCAATTTAAATAGGTTGAATATAAATGTATACAAAGATAATCACATAAATCAAACTTAACAACAAGAATCAAGTCAAATGATCAAAATGAATATCGCACACCAAAACAAGTTATAATGAAGCACAAAATCAGATTCAACAAATGTATGCACAAGCTTGATTCTATCACCCTAGATGTCCAATTTCAAGCATGCAATGCAAGTATGATATGCTAAAATGAAATTGCTGTAAAGTAAAGAGGGCAAAGAGATTTATAGTGGTTCGGCTTAACCCAAGCCTACTCCACTCCCCAAGTCCCACTTGGGAATTTCAAACACTCCAATATAGCTTGTTCAACCGAGTCAAGCGGAACTCATACAACCAGTGTTTTTGTAGCTCAAACACCAAACTCTACACACCGTGTGGTTTATAGCTCACCACACAAAACTCTACACACCGTGTGGTTTATAGCTCACCACACAAAACTCTACACACCGTGTGGTTTGTAGCTCACCACACTAACTTAATCAACAAAATACAAGCTCAAAAATGGCTCTAAGAATAGCCGGGTATGAGATAAGTTTAGGCTCAAAGGCTGGCTCTTTAGTAGCTGGATTTGTAAGTGTCTAAGGCTCAAATGAAGCTCTTGAAAAGCTGGAATGGGAATGGTAAGCACAAAACTCAGATTTGAGATTTTTTTGGTTGCTAGGGTATGTGAAATTTTGAGTAGTGTATCAACCAACGAAAATCAGTTGTGATAAGGCTTGAATGGTGAAATGGAGATATAGAATGAAGCCTTATAGGTGCTGGAAATCAGATTGCTCAAGCAAGTAGAATGGCTCTTGAGGAAATGATAAGAATCTGGTAAGAAAGGCTCAAGAGTAACAATAAAGCTTTACTTGGCTAGTGTGTACGATCTCTCTTCAAAATCAAGTATGTAATCAAGGAATGAATGAGTGAAAGAATGAAAGCTTAGAAGATGAAGAACACTAGAGAGAGAGAGTGTAATTTTCGGCCAAGTATATGCACCATAGACAAAGAGTTAGTTTATATAGAAAATTGTGGAGTGTAAGCTCATGAAATGAGGGCCATTGGATTGATATGAAAGATATGGACCCTTGGATCATTATAGACGTTAGAAGGCTTAGAGAAGTGTGAAAATGATTACAACAAGTCTCTTTTGGTAGGAAGAAATAATGGCTTTTGGATGGATATAGACTTTGGAGGCCACCTTGAAAGATACAACAATTGACTTGAGAAAAGTTTGTCTCTTAGGTGGAATAAATGATGGCCTTTGGATCAAATGAAGATTCAATTTTGGCCATAGGATGTAAAGTAGGAGAGATAAGAATAAAGCTTGAATCTTTGGCCATTGGATTAAAATGTGATTTTGATGTAGAGAGAATATGATCCATTGGATGTGGAGTGTCTTGGTGGGAAAGAGAAATGGTTTTGAAATAAAGCTTCCCACACATGTGAAGAGAAAAACTTGTCATAAGACTTGTTGTACCTCTTGTCTCCTCCTTTCAAATTAACTTTTCCTTCTCTTCTCTTTTTGGCTCCAAGTCTTCTAGTTAAGATGTAACTATGGTTAACTTGTCTTCTTTGCCATGTCATTAATGCCATGTCAACAATGCCATGTCAACAATGCCATGTCACGTCCGTCGATTCTGACTTTGACTAGGAAGTTAATTTTACTTCAATTGATCCCAATTAAGCTCCAAGACATCTTTGGCAACACTTGACTTATGTTGACCACGAAATTTACTTTCTTAATCATGTTTGACACTGATTAAGCCTTCACTAATGTTGGTCAAGGATGACATTAGGACCAATTTACGTTTTGGTCACCCTACACACAAATCATACTCAAAACATGCTATGTAAACCCTTTTAGGGTTTCTTGCAATTAGTCCACGTTAGTTCAATAATCAAATCATCAAATAAGCACAATTGAACTAGTTTAATATAAGTCTTGAATTCCTAAACTAATCAAGTAGGCATATGCACCTAGGTTTCTCAATACAATCAATAGATCAAAGTTCAATCAAAACATGCCGTTGTAATCACTCAAAGATATATTCAACAGACCGTTGTACTCTATTTAGTGCTCTTAAATTTCTAACACTCTAATTGAGCCTTTGTGCCACGTTTCGTAAGGTAAAGACGCGAATAGACCAAGTTATGTCTCAAATTGCTCAAAGACGTGAAAAGATCCTCTATGGAGAGAGTTGAGCAATTCCAAAGCATCAATGTGGACCGTTGCACTCTATTTAGTGCTCTTAAAAGTCTAACTTGCTATTTGAGCCTTCGTGCCACGTTTCGTAAGGTAAAGATGCGAATAGACCAAGTTATGTTTGAAATTGCACAAAAACGTGAAAAGCTCCTCCATGGAGAGAGTTGAGCAATTCCAAAGCATCAATGTGGACCGTTGTACTCTATTTAGTGCTCTTAAATGTCTAACACTCTAATTGAGCCTTTGTGCCACGTTTCGTAAGGTAAAGACGCGAATAGACCAAGTTATGTCTCAAATTGCTCAAAGACGTGAAAAGCTCCTCTATGGAGAGAGTTGAGCAATTCCAAAGCATCAATGTGGACCGTTGCACTCTATTTAGTGCTCTTAAAAGTCTAACTTGCTATTTGAGCCTTCGTGCCATGTTTCGTAAGGTAAAGATGCGAATAGACCAAGTTATGTTTGAAATTGCACAAAAACGTGAAAAGCTCCTCCATGGAGAGAGTTGAGCAATTCCAAAGCATCAATGTGGACCGTTGTACTCTATTTAGTGCTCTTAAATGTCTAGCACTCTAATTGAGCCTTTGTGCCACGTTTCGTAAGGTAAAGACGCGAATAGACCAAGTTATGTCTCAAATTGCTCAAAGACGTGAAAAGCTCCTCCATGGAGAGAGTTGAGCAATTCCAAAGCATCAATGTGGACCGTTGTACTCTATTTAGTGCTCTTAAAAGTCTAACTTGCTATTTGAGCCTTCGTGCCACGTTTTGTAAGGTAAAGACGCGAATAGACCAAGTTATGTCTTAAATTGCTCAAAGACGTGAAAAGCTCCTCTATGGAGAGAGTTGAACAATTCCAAAGCATCAATGTGGACCGTTGCACTCTATTTAGTGTTCTGAAAAGTCTAACTTGCTATTTGAACCTTCGTGCCACGTTTCGTAAGGTAAAGATGCGAATAGACCAAGTTATGTTTGAAATTGCACAAAAAAGTGAAAAGCTCCTCCATGGAGAGAGTTGAGCAATTCCAAAGCATCAATGTGGACCGTTGTACTCTATTTAGTGCTCTTAAATGTCTAACACTCTAATTGAGCCTTTCTGCCACGTTTCGTAAGGTAAAGACGCGAATAGACCAAGTTATGTCTCAAATTGCTCAAAGACGTGAAAAGCTCCTCTATGGAGAGAGTTGAGCAATTCCAAAGCATCAATGTGGACCGTTGCACTCTATTTAGTGCTCTTAAAAGTCTAACTTGCTATTTGAGCCTTCGTGCCACGTTTCGTAAGGTAAAGATGCGAATAGACCAAGTTATGTTTGAAATTGCACAAAAACGTGAAAAGCTCCTCCATGGAGAGAGTTGAGCAATTCCAAAGCATCAATGTGGACCGTTGTACTCTATTTAGTGCTCCTAAATGTCTAACACTCTAATTGAGCCTTTGTGCCACGTTTCGTAAGGTAAAGACGCGAATAGACCAAGTTATGTCTTAAATTGCTCAAAGACGTGAAAAGCTCCTCTATGGAGAGAGTTGAGCAATTCCAAAGCATCAATGTGGACCGTTGCACTCTATTTAGTGCTCTTAAAAGTCTAACTTGCTATTTGAGCCTTCGTGCCACGTTTCGTGAGGTAAAGATGCGAATAGACCAAGTTATGTTTGAAATTGCACAAAAACGTGAAAAGCTCCTCCTTGGAGAGAGTTGAGCAATTCCAAAGAATCAATGTGGACCGTTGTACTCTATTTAGTGCTCTTAAACGTCTAACACTCTAATTGAGCCTTTGTGCCACGTTTCGTAAGGTAAAGACGCGAATAGACCAAGTTATGTCTTAAATTGCTCAAAGACGTGAAAAGCTCCTCTATGGAGAGAGTTGAACAATTCCAAAGCATCAATGTGGACCGTTGCACTATATTTAGTGTTCTGAAAAGTCTAACTTGCTATTTGAGCCTTCGTGCCACGTTTCGTAAGGTAAATATGCGAATAGACCAAGTTATGATTGGAATTGCACAAAAACGTGAAAAGCTCCTCCATGGAGAGAGTTGAGTAATTCCAAAGCATCAATGTGGACCGTTGTACTCTATTTAGTGCTCTTAAATTTCTAACACTCTAATTGAGCCTTTGTGCCACGTTTCGTAAGGTAAAGACGCGAATAGACCAAGTTATGTCTCTAATTGCTCAAAGACGTGAAAAGATCCTCTATGGAGAGAGTTGAGCAATTCCAAAGCATCAATGTGGACCGTTGCACTCTATTTAGTGCTCTTAAAAGTCTAACTTGCTATTTGAGCCTTCGTGCCACGTTTCGTAAGGTAAAGATGCGAATAGACCAAGTTATGTTTGAAATTGCACAAAAACGTGAAAAGCTCCTCCATGGAGAGAGTTGAGCAATTCCAAAGCATCAATGTGGACCGTTGTACTCTATTTAGTGCTCCTAAATGTCTAACACTCTAATTGAGCCTTTGTGCCACGTTTCGTAAGGTAAAGACGCGAATAGACCAAGTTATGTCTCAAATTGCTCAAAGACGTGAAAAGCTCCTCTATGGAGAGAGTTGAGCAATTCCAAAGCATCAATGTGGACCGTTGCACTCTATTTAGTGCTCTTAAAAGTCTAACTTGCTATTTGAGCCTTCGTGCCACGTTTCGTGAGGTAAAGATGCGAATAGACCAAGTTATGTTTGAAATTGCACAAAAACGTGAAAAGCTCCTCCATGGAGAGAGTTGAGCAATTCCAAAGCATCAATGTGGACCGTTGTACTCTATTTAGTGCTCTTAAATTTCTAACACTCTAATTGAGCCTTTGTGCCACGTTTCGTAAGGTAAAGACGCGAATAGACCAAGTTATGTCTCTAATTGCTCAAAGACGTGAAAAGATCCTCTATGGAGAGAGTTGAGCAATTCCAAAGCATCAATGTGGACCGTTGCACTCTATTTAGTGCTCTTAAAAGTCTAACTTGCTATTTGAGCCTTCGTGCCACGTTTCGTAAGGTAAAGATGCGAATAGACCAAGTTATGTTTGAAATTGCACAAAAACGTGAAAAGCTCCTCCATGGAGAGAGTTGAGCAATTCCAAAGCATCAATGTGGACCGTTGTACTCTATTTAGTGCTCCTAAATGTCTAACACTCTAATTGAGCCTTTGTGCCACGTTTCGTAAGGTAAAGACGCGAATAGACCAAGTTATGTCTCAAATTGCTCAAAGACGTGAAAAGCTCCTCTATGGAGAGAGTTGAGCAATTCCAAAGCATCAATGTGGACCGTTGCACTCTATTTAGTGCTCTTAAAAGTCTAACTTGCTATTTGAGCCTTCGTGCCACGTTTCGTGAGGTAAAGATGCGAATAGACCAAGTTATGTTTGAAATTGCACAAAAACGTGAAAAGCTCCTCCATGGAGAGAGTTGAGCAATTCCAAAGCATCAATGTGGACCGTTGTACTCTATTTAGTGCTCCTAAATGTCTAACACTCTAATTGAGCCTTTGTGCCACGTTTCGTAAGGTAAAGACGCGAATAGACCAAGTTATGTCTTAAATTGCTCAAAGACGTGAAAAGCTCCTCTATGGAGAGAGTTGAACAATTCCAAAGCATCAATGTGGACCGTTGCACTCTATTTAGTGTTCTGAAAAGTCTAACTTGCTATTTGAGCCTTCGTGCCACGTTTCGTAAGGTAAATATGCGAATAGACCAAGTTATGATTGGAATTGCACAAAAACGTGAAAAGCTCCTCCATGGAGAGAGTTGAGCAATTCCAAAGCATCAATGTGGACCGTTGTACTCTATTTAGTGCTCTTAAATTTCTAACACTCTAATTGAGCCTTTGTGCCACGTTTCGTAAGGCAAAGACGCGAATAGACCAAGTTATGTCTCTAATTGCTCAAAGACGTGAAAAGATCCTCTATGGAGAGAGTTGAGCAATTCCAAAGCATCAATGTGGACCGTTGCACTATATTTAGTGTTCTGAAAAGTCTAACTTGCTATTTGAGCCTTCGTGCCACGTTTCATAAGGTAAATATGCGAATAGACCAAGTTATGATTGGAATTGCACAAAAACGTGAAAAGCTCCTCCATGGAGAGAGTTGAGCAATTCCGAAGCATCAATGTGGACCGTTGTACTCTATTTAGTGCTCTTAAATTTCTAACACTCTAATTGAGCCTTTGTGCCACGTTTCGTAAGGTAAAGACGCGAATAGACCAAGTTATGTCTCTAATTGCTCAAAGACGTGAAAAGATCCTCTATGGAGAGAGTTGAGCAATTCCAAAGCATCAATGTGGACCGTTGCACTCTATTTAGTGCTCTTAAAAGTCTAACTTGCTATTTGAGCCTTCGTGCCACGTTTCGTAAGGTAAAGATGCGAATAGACCAAGTTATGTTTGAAATTGCACAAAAACATGAAAAGCTCCTCCATGGAGAGAGTTGAGCAATTCCAAAGCATCAATGTGGACCGTTGTACTCTATTTAGTGCTCTTAAATTTCTAACACTCTAATTGAGCCTTTGTGCCACGTTTCGTAAGGTAAAGACGCGAATAGACCAAGTTATGTCTCAAATTGCTCAAAGACGTGAAAAGCTCCTCTATGGAGAGAGTTGAACAATTCCAAAGCATCAATGTGGACCGTTGCACTCTATTTAGTGCTCTTAAAAGTCTAACTTGCTATTTGAGCCTTCGTGCCACGTTTCGTGAGGTAAAGATGCGAATAGACCAAGTTATGTTTGAAATTGCACAAAAACGTGAAAAGCTCCTCCTTGGAGAGATTTGAGCAATTCCAAAGAATCAATGTGGACCGTTGTACTCTATTTAGTGCTCTTAAATGTCTAACACTCTAATTGAGCCATTGTGCCACGTTTCGTAAGGTAAAGACGCGAATAGACCAAGTTATGTCTTAAATTGCTCAAAGACGTGAAAAGCTCCTCTATGGAGAGAGTTGAACAATTCCAAAGCATCAATGTGGACCGTTGCACTCTATTTAGTGTTCTGAAAAGTCTAACTTGCTATTTGAGCCTTCGTGCCACGTTTCGTAAGGTAAAGATGCGAATAGACCAAGTTATGTTTCAAATTGCACAAAAACGTGAAAAGCTCCTCCATGGAGAGAGTTGAACAATTCCAAAGCATCAATGTGGACCGTTGTACTCTATTTAGTGCTCTTAAATTTCTAACACTCTAATTGAGCCTTTGTGCCACATTTCGTAAGGTAAAGACGCGAATAGACCAAGTTATGTCTCAAATTGCTCAAAGACGTGAAAAGCTCCTCTATGGAGAGAGTTGAGCAATTCCAAAGCATCAATGTGGACCGTTGTACTCTATTTATTGCTCTTAAAAGTCTAACTTGCTAGTTGAGCCTTGGTGCCACGTTTCGTAAGGTAAAGACGCGAATAGACCAAGTTATGTCTCAAATTGCTCAAAGACGTGAAAAGCTCCTCTATGGAGAGAGTTGAGCAATTCCAAAGCATCAATGTGGGCTGTTGTACTCTATTTAGTGCTCTTAAAAGTCTAACTTGCTAGTTGAGCCTTCGTGCCATGTTTCGTAAGGTAAAGACGCAAATAGACCATGTCATGTCTCAAATTGCACAAAAACGTGAAAAGCTCCTCCATGGAGAGAGTTGAGCAATTCCAAAGCATCAATGTGGACCGTTGTACTCTATTTAGTGCTCTTAAAAGTCTAACTTGCTATTTGAGCCTTCGTGCCACGTTTTGTAAGGTAAAGACGCGAATAGACCAAGTTATGTCTTAAATTGCTCAAAGACGTGAAAAGCTCCTCTATGGAGAGAGTTGAACAATTCTAAACCATCAATGTGGACCGTTGCACTCTATTTAGTGTTCTGAAAAGTCTAACTTGCTATTTGAACCTTCGTGCCACGTTTCGTAAGGTAAAGATGCGAATAGACCAAGTTATGTTTGAAATTGCACAAAAACGTGAAAAGCTCCTCCATGGAGAGAGTTGAGCAATTCCAAAGCATCAATGTGGACCGTTGTACTCTATTTAGTGCTCTTAAATGTCTAACACTCTAATTGAGCCTTTCTGCCACGTTTCGTAAGGTAAAGACGCGAATAGACCAAGTTATGTCTTAAATTGCTCAAAGACGTGAAAAGCTCCTCTATGGAGAGAGTTGAACAATTCCAAACCATCAATGTGGACCGTTGCACTCTATTTAGTGTTCTGAAAAGTCTAACTTGCTATTTGAACCTTCGTGCCACGTTTCGTAAGGTAAAGATGCGAATAGACCAAGTTATGTTTGAAATTGCACAAAAACGTGAAAAGCTCCTCCATGGAGAGAGTTGAGCAATTCCAAAGCATCAATGTGGACCGTTGTACTCTATTTAGTGCTCTTAAATGTCTAACACTCTAATTGAGCCTTTCGTGCCACGTTTCGTAAGGTAAAGACGCGAATAGACCAAGTTATGTCTCAAATTGCTCAAAGACGTGAAAAGCTCCTCTATGGAGAGAGTTGAGCAATTCCAAAGCATCAATGTGGACCGTTGCACTCTATTTAGTGCTCTTAAAAGTCTAACTTGCTATTTGAGCCTTCGTGCCACGTTTCGTAAGGTAATGATGCGAATAGACCAAGTTATGTTTGAAATTGCACAAAAACGTGAAAAGCTCCTCCATGGAGAGAGTTGAGCAATTCCAAAGCATCAATGTGGACCGTTGTACTCTATTTAGTGCTCTTAAATTTCTAACACTCTAATTGAGCCTTTGTGCCACGTTTCGTAAGGTAAAGACGCGAATAGACCAAGTTATGTCTCAAATTGCTCAAAGACGTGAAAAGCTCCTCTATGGAGAGAGTTGAGCAATTCCAAAGCATCAATGTGGACCGTTGCACTCTATTTAGTGCTCTTAAAAGTCTAACTTGCTATTTGAGCCTTCGTGCCACGTTTCGTGAGGTAAAGATGCGAATAGACCAAGTTATGTTTGAAATTGCACAAAAACGTGAAAAGCTCCTCCTTGGAGAGAGTTGAGCAATTCCAAAGCATCAATGAGGACCGTTGTACTCTATTTAGTGCTCTTAAATGTCTAACACTCTAATTGAGCCTTTGTGCCACGTTTCGTAAGGTAAAGACGCAAATAGACCAAGTTATGTCTTAAATTGCTCAAAGACGTGAAAAGCTCCTCTATAGAGAGAGTTGAACAATTCCAAAGCATCAATGTGGACCGTTGCACTATATTTAGTGTTCTGAAAAGTCTAACTTGCTATTTGAGCCTTCGTGCCACGTTTCGTAAGGTAAATATGCGAATAGACCAAGTTATGTCTCAAATTGCTCAAAGACGTGAAAAGCTCCTCTATGGAGAGAGTTGAGCAATTCCAAAGCATCAATGTGGACCGTTGTACTCTATTTATTGCTCTTAAAAGTCTAACTTGCTAGTTGAGCCTTGGTGCCACGTTTCGTAAGGTAAAGACGCGAATAGACCAAGTTATGTCTCAAATTGCTCAAAGACGTGAAAAGCTCCTCTATGGAGAGAGTGGAGCAATTCCAAAGCATCAATGTGGGCCGTTGTACTCTATTTAGTGCTCTTAAAAGTCTAACTTGCTAGTTGAGCCTTCGTGCCACGTTTCGTAAGGTAAAGACGCAAATAGACCATGTTATGTCTCAAATTGCACAAAAACGTGAAAAGCTCCTCCATGGAGAGAGTTGAGCAATTCCAAAGCATCAATGTGGACCGTTGTACTCTATTTAGTGCTCTTAAATGTCTAACACTCTAATTGTGCCTTTGTGCCACGTTTCGTAAGGTAAAGACGCGAATAGACCAAGTTATGTCTCAAATTGCTCAAAGACGTGAAAAGCTCCTCTATGGAGAGAGTTGAGCAATTCCAAAGCATCAATGTGGACCGTTGCACTCTATTTAGTGCTCTTAAAAGTCTAACTTGCTATTTGAGCCTTCGTGCCACGTTTCGTAAGGTAAAGATGCGAATAGACCAAGTTATGTTTGAAATTGCACAAAAACGTGAAAAGCTCCTCCATGGAGAGAGTTGAGCAATTCCAAAGCATCAATGTGGACCGTTGTACTCTATTTAGTGCTCTTAAATGTCTAACACTCTAATTGAGCCTTTGTGCCACGTTTCGTAAGGTAAAGACGCGAATAGACCAAGTTATGTCTCAAATTGCTCAAAGACGTGAAAAGCTCCTCTATGGAGAGAGTTGAGCAATTCCAAAGCATCAATGTGGACCGTTGCACTCTATTTAGTGCTCTTAAAAGTCTAACTTGCTATTTGAGCCTTCGTGCCACGTTTCGTGAGGTAAAGATGCGAATAGACCAAGTTATGTTTGAAATTGCACAAAAACGTGAAAAGCTCCTCCTTGGAGAGAGTTGAGCAATTCCAAAGAATCAATGTGGACCGTTGTACTCTATTTAGTGCTCTTAAATGTCTAACACTCTAATTGAGCCTTTGTGCCACGTTTCGTAAGGTAAAGACGCGAATAGACCAAGTTATGTCTTAAATTGCTCAAAGACGTGAAAAGCTCCTCTATGGAGAGAGTTGAACAATTCCAAAGCATCAATGTGGACCGTTGCACTATATTTAGTGTTCTGAAAAGTCTAACTTGCTATTTGAGCCTTCGTGCCACGTTTCGTAAGGTAAATATGCGAATAGACCAAGTTATGTCTCAAATTGCTCAAAGACGTGAAAAGCTCCTCTATGGAGAGAGTTGAGCAATTCCAAAGCATCAATGTGGACCGTTGTACTCTATTTGTTGCTCTTAAAAGTCTAACTTGCTAGTTGAGCCTTGGTGCCACGTTTCGTAAGGTAAAGACGCGAATAGACCAAGTTATGTCTCAAATTGCTCAAAGACGTGAAAAGCTCCTCTATGGAGAGAGTGGAGCAATTCCAAAGCATCAATGTGGGCCGTTGTACTCTATTTAGTGCTCTTAAAAGTCTAACTTGCTAGTTGAGCCTTCGTGCCACGTTTCGTAAGGTAAAGACGCAAATAGACCATGTTATGTCTCAAATTGCACAAAAACGTGAAAAGCTCCTCCATGGAGAGAGTTGAGCAATTCCAAAGCATCAATGTGGACCGTTGTACTCTATTTAGTGCTCTTAAAAGTCTAACTTGCTATTTGAGCCTTCGTGCCACGTTTTGTAAGGTAAAGACGCGAATAGACCAAGTTATGTCTTAAATTGCTCAAAGACGTGAAAAGCTCCTCTATGGAGAGAGTTGAACAATTCCAAAGCATCAATGTGGACCGTTGCACTCTATTTAGTGTTCTGAAAAGTCTAACTTGCTATTTGAGCCTTCGTGCCACGTTTCGTAAGGTAAAGATGCGAATAGACCAAGTTATGTTTGAAATTGCACAAAAACGTGAAAAGCTCCTCCATGGAGAGAGTTGAGCAATTCCAAAGCATCAATGTGGACCGTTGTACTCTATTTAGTGCTCTTAAATGTCTAACACTCTAATTGAGCCTTTCGTGCCACGTTTCGTAAGGTAAAGACGCGAATAGACCAAGTTATGTCTCAAATTGCTCAAAGACGTGAAAAGCTCCTCTATGGAGAGAGTTGAGCAATTCCAAAGCATCAATGTGGACCGTTGCACTCTATTTAGTGCTCTTAAAAGTCTAACTTGCTATTTGAGCCTTCGTGCCACGTTTCGTAAGGTAAAGATGCGAATAGACCAAGTTATGTTTGAAATTGCACAAAAACGTGAAAAGCTCCTCCATGGAGAGAGTTGAGCAATTCCAAAGCATCAATGTGGACCGTTGTACTCTATTTAGTGCTCCTAAATGTCTAACACTCTAATTGAGCCTTTGTGCCACGTTTCGTAGGGTAAAGACGCGAATAGACCAAGTTATGTCTCAAATTGCTCAAAGACGTGAAAAGCTCCTCTATGGAGAGAGTTGAGCAATTCCAAAGCATCAATGTGGACCGTTGCACTCTATTTAGTGTTCTTAAAAGTCTAACTTGCTATTTGACCCTTCGTGCCACGTTTCGTAAGGTAAAGATGCGAATAGACCAAGTTATGTTTGAAATTGCACAAAAACGTGAAAAGCTCCTCCATTGGAGAGAGTTGAGCAATTCCAAAGCATCAATGTGGACCGTTGTACTCTATTTAGTGCTCTTAAATGTCTAACACTCTAATTGAGCCTTTGTGCCACGTTTCGTAAGGTAAAGACGCGAATAGACCAAGTTATGTCTTAAATTGCTCAAAGACGTGAAAAGCTCCTCTATGGAGAGAGTTGAACAATTCCAAAGCATCAATGTGGACCGTTGCACTCTATTTAGTGTTCTGAAAAGTCTAACTTGCTATTTGAGCCTTCGTGCCACGTTTCGTAAGGTAAAGATGCGAATAGACCAAGTTATGTTTGAAATTGCACAAAAACGTGAAAAGCTCCTCCATGGAGAGAGTTGAGCAATTCCAAAGCATCAATGTGGACCGTTGTACTCTATTTAGTGCTCTTAAATGTCTAACACTCTAATTGAGCCTTTGTGCCACGTTTCGTAAGGTAAAGACGCGAATAGACCAAGTTATGTCTCAAATTGCTCAAAGACGTGAAAAGCTCCTCTATGGAGAGAGTTGAGCAATTCCAAAGCATCAATGTGGACCGTTGCACTCTATTTAGTGCTCTTAAAAGTCTAACTTGCTATTTGAGCCTTCGTGCCACGTTTCGTAAGGTAAAGATGCGAATAGACCAAGTTATGTTTGAAATTGCACAAAAACGTGAAAAGCTCCTCCTTGGAGAGAGTTGAGCAATTCCAAAGAATCAATGTGGACCGTTGTACTCTATTTAGTGCTCTTAAAGGTCTAACACTCTAATTGAGCCTTTGTGCCACGTTTCGTAAGGTAAAGACGCGAATAGACCAAGTTATGTCTTAAATTGCTCAAAGACGTGAAAAGCTCCTCTATGGAGAGAGTTGAACAATTCCAAAGCATCAATGTGGACCGTTGCACTCTATTTAGTGTTCTGAAAAGTCTAACTTGCTATTTGAGCCTTCGTGCCACGTTTCGTAAGGTAAATATGCGAATAGACCAAGTTATGTTTGAAATTGCACAAAAACGTGAAAAGCTCCTCCATGGAGAGAGTTGAGCAATTCCAAAGCATCAATGTGACCGTTGTACTCTATTTAGTGCTCTTAAATTTCTAACACTCTAATTGAGCCTTTGTGCCACGTTTCGTAAGGTAAAGACGCGAATAGACCAAGTTATGTCTCAAATTGCTCAAAGACGTTGAAAGCTCCTCTATGGAGAGAGTTGAGCAATTCCAAAGCATCAATGTGGACCGTTGCACTCTATTTAGTGCTCTTAAAAGTCTAACTTGCTATTTGAGCCTTCGTGCCACGTTTCGTAAGGTAAAGATACGAATAGACCAAGTTATGTTTGAAATTGCACAAAAACGTGAAAAGCTCCTCCATGGAGAGAGTTGAGCAATTCCAAAGCATCAATGTGGACCGTTGTACTCTATTTAGTGCTCCTAAATGTCTAACACTCTAATTGAGCCTTTGTGCCACGTTTCGTAAGGTAAAGACGCGAATAGACCAAGTTATGTCTCAAATTGCTCAAAGACGTGAAAAGCTCCTCTATGGAGAGAGTTGAGCAATTCCAAAGCATCAATGTGGACCGTTGCACTCTATTTAGTGCTCTTAAAAGTCTAACTTGCTATTTGAGCCTTCGTGCCACGTTTCGTGAGGTAAAGATGCGAATAGACCAAGTTATGTTTGAAATTGCACAAAAACGTGAAAAGCTCCTCCTTGGAGAGAGTTGAGCAATTCCAAAGAATCAATGTGGACCGTTGTACTCTATTTAGTGCTCTTAAATGTCTAACACTCTAATTGAGCCTTTGTGCCACGTTTCGTAAGGTAAAGACGCGAATAGACCAAGTTATGTCTTAAATTGCTCAAAGACGTGAAAAGCTCCTCTATGGAGAGAGTTGAACAATTCCAAAGCATCAATGTGGACCGTTGCACTAAATTTAGTGTTCTGAAAAGTCTAACTTGCTATTTGAGCCTTCGTGCCACGTTTCGTAAGGTAAAGATGCGAATAGACCAAGTTATGTTTGAAATTGCACAAAAACGTGAAAAGCTCCTCCATGGAGAGAGTTGAGCAATTCCAAAGCATCAATGTGGACCGTTGTACTCTATTTAGTGCTCTTAAATGTCTAACACTCTAATTGAGCCTTTGTGCCACGTTTCGTAAGGTAAAGACGCGAATAGACCAAGTTATGTCTCAAATTGCTCAAAGACGTGAAAAGCTCCTCTATGGAGAGAGTTGAGCAATTCCAAAGCATCAATGTGGACCGTTGCACTCTATTTAGTGCTCTTAAAAGTCTAACTTGCTATTTGAGCCTTCGTGCCACGTTTCGTAAGGTAAAGATGCGAATAGACCAAGTTATGTTTGAAATTGCACAAAAACGTGAAAAGCTCCTCCATGGAGAGAGTTGAGCAATTCCAAAGCATCAATGTGGACCGTTGTACTCTATTTAGTGCTCTTAAAGGTCTAACACTCTAATTGAGCCTTCGTGCCATGTTTCGTAAGGTAAAGACGCGAATAGACCAAGTTATGTCTTAAATTGCTCAAAGACGTGAAAAGCTCCTCTATGGAGAGAGTTGAACAATTCCAAAGCATCAATGTGGACCGTTGCACTCTATTTAGTGTTCTGAAAAGTCTAACTTGCTATTTGAGCCTTCGTGCCACGTTTCGTAAGGTAAAGATGCGAATAGACCAAGTTATGTTTGAAATTGCACAAAAACGTGAAAAGCTCCTCCATGGAGAGAGTTGAGCAATTCCAAAGCATCAATGTGGACCGTTGTACTCTATTTAGTGCTCTTAAATGTCTAACACTCTAATTGAGCCTTTGTGCCACGTTTCGTAAGGTAAAGACGCGAATAGACCAAGTTATGTCTCAAATTGCTCAAAGACGTGAAAAGCTCCTCTATGGAGAGAGTTGAGCAATTCCAAAGCATCAATGTGGACCGTTGCACTCTATTTAGTGCTCTTAAAAGTCTAACTTGCTATTTGAGCCTTCGTGCCACGTTTCGTAAGGTAAAGATGCGAATAGACCAAGTTATGTTTGAAATTGCACAAAAACGTGAAAAGCTCCTCCATGGAGAGAGTTGAGCAATTCCAAAGCATCAATGTGGACCGTTGTACTCTATTTAGTGCTCTTAAATGTCTAACACTCTAATTGAGCCTTTGTGCCACGTTTCGTAAGGTAAAGACGCGAATAGACCAAGTTATGTCTCAAATTGCTCAAAGACGTGAAAAGCTCCTCTATGGAGAGAGTTGAGCAATTCCAAAGCATCAATGTGGACCGTTGCACTCTATTTAGTGCTCTTAAAAGTCTAACTTGCTATTTGAGCCTTCGTGCCACGTTTCGTAAGGTAAAGATGCGAATAGACCAAGTTATGTTTGAAATTGCACAAAAACGTGAAAAGCTCCTCCTATGGAGAGAGTTGAGCAATTCCAAAGCATCAATGTGGACCGTTGTACTCTATTTAGTGCTCTTAAATGTCTAACACTCTAATTGAGCCTTTGTGCCACGTTTCGTAAGGTAAAGACGCGAATAGACCAAGTTATGTCTCAAATTGCTCAAAGACGTGAAAAGCTCCTCTATGGAGAGAGTTGAACAATTCCAAAGCATCAATGTGGACCGTTGCACTCTATTTAGTGTTCTGAAAAGTCTAACTTGCTATTTGAGCCTTCGTGCCACGTTTCGTAAGGTAAAGATGCGAATAGACCAAGTTATGTTTGAAATTGCACAAAAACGTGAAAAGCTCCTCCATGGAGAGAGTTGAGCAATTCCAAAGCATCAATGTGGACCGTTGTACTCTATTTAGTGCTCTTAAAAGTCTAACTTGCTAGTTGAGCCTTGGTGCCACGTTTCGTAAGGTAAAGACGCGAATAGACCAAGTTATGTCTCAAATTGCTCAAAGACGTGAAAAGCTCCTCTATGGAGAGAGTTGAGCAATTCCAAAGCATCAATGTGGACCGTTGTACTCTATTTAGTGCTCTTAAAAGTCTAACTTGCTATTTGAGCCTTCGTGCCACGTTTCGTAAGGTAAAGACTGCGAATAGACCAAGTTATGTCTCAAATTGCACAAAAACGTGAAAAGCTCCTCCATGGAGAGAGTTGAGCAATTCCAAAGCATCAATGTGGACCGTTGTACTCTATTTAGTGCTCTTAAATGTCTAACACTCTAATTGAGCCTTTGTGCCACGTTTCGTAAGGTAAAGACGCGAATAGACCAAGTTATGTCTCAAATTGCTCAAAGACGTGAAAAGCTCCTCTATGGAGAGAGTTGAGCAATTCCAAAGCATCAATGTGGACCGTTGCACTCTATTTAGTGCTCTTAAAAGTCTAACTTGCTATTTGAGCCTTCGTGCCACGTTTCGTAAGGTAAAGATGCGAATAGACCAAGTTATGTTTGAAATTGCACAAAAACGTGAAAAGCTCCTCCATGGAGAGAGTTGAGCAATTCCAAAGCATCAATGTGGACCGTTGTACTCTATTTAGTGCTCTTAAATGTCTAACACTCTAATTGAGCCTTTGTGCCACGTTTCGTAAGGTAAAGACGCGAATAGACCAAGTTATGTCTCAAATTGCTCAAAGACGTGAAAAGCTCCTCTATGGAGAGAGTTGAGCAATTCCAAAGCATCAATGTGGACCGTTGCACTCTATTTAGTGCTCTTAAAAGTCTAACTTGCTATTTGAGCCTTCGTGCCACGTTTCGTAAGGTAAAGATGCGAATAGACCAAGTTATGTTTGAAATTGCACAAAAACGTGAAAAGCTCCTCCTATGGAGAGAGTTGAGCAATTCCAAAGCATCAATGTGGACCGTTGTACTCTATTTAGTGCTCTTAAATGTCTAACACTCTAATTGAGCCTTTGTGCCACGTTTCGTAAGGTAAAGACGCGAATAGACCAAGTTATGTCTTCAAATTGCTCAAAGACGTGAAAAGCTCCTCTATGGAGAGAGTTGAGCAATTCCAAAGCATCAATGTGGACCGTTGCACTCTATTTAGTGCTCTTAAAAGTCTAACTTGCTATTTGAGCCTTCGTGCCACGTTTCGTAAGGTAAAGATGCGAATAGACCAAGTTATGTTTGAAATTGCACAAAAACGTGAAAAGCTCCTCCTATGGAGAGAGTTGAGCAATTCCAAAGCATCAATGTGGACCGTTGTACTCTATTTAGTGCTCTTAAATGTCTAACACTCTAATTGAGCCTTTGTGCCACGTTTCGTAAGGTAAAGACGCGAATAGACCAAGTTATGTCTTAAATTGCTCAAAGACGTGAAAAGCTCCTCTATGGAGAGAGTTGAAGCAATTCCAAAGCATCAATGTGGACCGTTGCACTCTATTTAGTGTTCTGAAAAGTCTAACTTGCTATTTGAGCCTTCGTGCCACGTTTCGTAAGGTAAAGATGCGAATAGACCAAGTTATGTTTGAAATTGCACAAAAACGTGAAAAGCTCCTCCATGGAGAGAGTTGAGCAATTCCAAAGCATCAATGTGGACCGTTGTACTCTATTTAGTGCTCTTAAATGTCTAACACTCTAATTGAGCCTTTGTGCCACGTTTCGTAAGGTAAAGACGCGAATAGACCAAGTTATGTCTCAAATTGCTCAAAGACGTGAAAAGCTCCTCTATGGAGAGAGTTGAGCAATTCCAAAGCATCAATGTGGACCGTTGCACTCTATTTAGTGCTCTTAAAAGTCTAACTTGCTATTTGAGCCTTCGTGCCACGTTTCGTAAGGTAAAGATGCGAATAGACCAAGTTATGTTTGAAATTGCACAAAAACGTGAAAAGCTCCTCCATGGAGAGAGTTGAGCAATTCCAAAGCATCAATGTGGACCGTTGTACTCTATTTAGTGCTCTTAAATGTCTAACACTCTAATTGAGCCTTTGTGCCACGTTTCGTAAGGTAAAGACGCGAATAGACCAAGTTATGTCTCAAATTGCTCAAAGACGTGAAAAGCTCCTCTATGGAGAGAGTTGAGCAATTCCAAAGCATCAATGTGGACCGTTGCACTCTATTTAGTGCTCTTAAAAGTCTAACTTGCTATTTGAGCCTTCGTGCCACGTTTCGTAAGGTAAAGATGCGAATAGACCAAGTTATGTTTGAAATTGCACAAAAACGTGAAAAGCTCCTCCATTGGAGAGAGTTGAGCAATTCCAAAGCATCAATGTGGACCGTTGTACTCTATTTAGTGCTCTTAAAAGTCTAACTTGCTAGTTGAGCCTTGTGCCACGTTTCGTAAGGTAAAGACGCGAATAGACCAAGTTATGTCTCAAATTGCTCAAAGACGTGAAAAGCTCCTCTATGGAGAGAGTTGAGCAATTCCAAAGCATCAATGTGGGACCGTTGTACTCTATTTAGTGCTCTTAAAAGTCTAACTTGCTAGTTGAGCCTTCGTGCCACGTTTCGTAAGGTAAAGACTGCGAACTAGACCAATGTTATGTCTCAAATTGCACAAAAACGTGAAAAGCTCCTCCATGGAGAGAGTTGAGCAATTCCAAAGCATCAATGTGGACCGTTGTACTCTATTTAGTGCTCTTAAATGTCTAACACTCTAATTGAGCCTTTGTGCCACGTTTCGTAAGGTAAAGACGCGAATAGACCAAGTTATGTCTCAAATTGCTCAAAGACGTGAAAAGCTCCTCTATGGAGAGAGTTGAGCAATTCCAAAGCATCAATGTGGACCGTTGCACTCTATTTAGTGCTCTTAAAAGTCTAACTTGCTATTTGAGCCTTCGTGCCACGTTTCGTAAGGTAAAGATGCGAATAGACCAAGTTATGTTTGAAATTGCACAAAAACGTGAAAAGCTCCTCCTATGGAGAGAGTTGAGCAATTCCAAAGCATCAATGTGGACCATTGTACTCTATTTAGTGCTCTTAAATGTCTAACACTCTAATTGAGCCTTTGTGCCACGTTTCGTAAGGTAAAGACGCGAATAGACCAAGTTATGTCTCAAATTGCTCAAAGACGTGAAAAGCTCCTCTATGGAGAGAGTTGAGCAATTCCAAAGCATCAATGTGGACCGTTGCACTCTATTTAGTGCTCTTAAAAGTCTAACTTGCTATTTGAGCCTTCGTGCCACGTTTCGTGAGGTAAAGATGCGAATAGACCAAGTTATGTTTGAAATTGCACAAAAACGTGAAAAGCTCCTCCTTGGAGAGAGTTGAGCAATTCCAAAGAATCAATGTGGACCGTTGTACTCTATTTAGTGCTCTTAAATGTCTAACACTCTAATTGAGCCTTTGTGCCACGTTTCGTAAGGTAAAGACGTGAATAGACCAAGTTATGTCTTAAATTGCTCAAAGTCGTGAAAAGCTCCTCTATGGAGAGAGTTGAACAATTCCAAAGCATCAATGTGGACCGTTGCACTCTATTTAGTGCTCTTAAAAGTCTAACTTGCTATTTAAGCCTTCGTGCCATATTTCGTAAGGGAAAGATGCGAATAGACCAAGTTATGTTTGAAATTGCACAAAAACGTGAAAAGCTCCTCCTTGGAGAGAGTTGAGCAATTCCAATGCATCAATGTGGACCATTGTACTCTATTTATTGCTCTTAAAAGTCTAACTTGCTAGTTGAGCCTTGGTGCCACGTTTCGTAAGCTAAAGACGCGAATAGACCAAGTTATGTCTCAAATTGCTCAAAGACGTGAAAAGCTCCTCTATGGAGAGAGTGGAGCAATTCCAAAGCATCAATGTGGGCCGTTGTACTCTATTTAGTGCTCTTAAAAGTCTAACTTGCTAGTTGAGCCTTCGTGCCACGTTTCGTAAGGTAAAGACGCGAACTAGACCATGTTATGTCTCAAATTGCACAAAAACGTGAAAAGCTCCTCCATGGAAAGAGTTGAGCAATTCCAAAGCATCAATGTGGACCGTTGTACTCTATTTAGTGCTCTTAAATGTCTAACACTCTAATTGAGCCTTTGTGCCACGTTTCGGGAGGTAAAGACGCGAATAGACCAAGTTATGTCTCAAATTGCTCAAAGACGTGAAAAGCTCCTATATGGAGAGAGTTGAGCAATTCCAAAGCATCAATGTGGACCGTTGCACTCTATTTAGTGCTCTTAAAAGTCTAAGTTGCTATTTGAGCCTTCGTGCCACGTTTCGTAAGGTAAAGATGCGAATAGACCAAGTTATGTTTGAAATTGCACAAAAACGTGAAAAGCTCCTCCATTGGAGAGAGTTGAGCAATTCCAAAGCATCAATGTGGACCGTTGTACTCTATTTAGTGCTCTTAAATGTCTAACACTCTAATTGAGCCTTTGTGCCACGTTTCGTAAGGTAAAGACGCGAATAGACCAAGTTATGTCTCAAATTGCTCAAAGACGTGAAAAGCTCCTCTATGGAGAGAGTTGAGCAATTCCAAAGCATCAATGTGGACCGTTGCACTCTATTTAGTGCTCTTAAAAGTCTAACTTGCTATTTGAGCCTTCGTGCCACGTTTCGTGAGGTAAAGATGCGAATAGACCAAGTTATGTTTGAAATTGCACAAAAACGTGAAAAGCTCCTCCTATGGAGAGAGTTGAGCAATTCCAAAGCATCAATGTGGACCGTTGTACTCTATTTAGTGCTCTTAAATGTCTAACACTCTAATTGAGCCTTTGTGCCACGTTTCGTAAGGTCAAGACGCGAATAGACCAAGTTATGTCTTAAATTGCTCAAAGACGTGAAAAGCTCCTCTATGGAGAGAGTTGAACAATTGCAAAGCATCAATGTGGACCATTGCACTCTATTTAGTGCTCTTAAAAGTCTAACTTGCTATTTGAGCCTTCGTGCCACGTTTCGTAAGGTAAAGATGCGAATAGACCAAGTTATGTTTGAAATTGCACAAAAACGTGAAAAGCTCCTCCATTGGAGAGAGTTGAGCAATTCCAAAGCATCAATGTGGACCGTTGTACTCTATTTAGTGCTCTTAAATGTCTAACACTCTAATTGAGCCTTTGTGCCACGTTTCGTAAGGTAAAGACGCGAATAGACCAAGTTATGTCTTCAAATTGCTCAAAGACGTGAAAAGCTCCTCTATGGAGAGAGTTGAAGCAATTCCAAAGCATCAATGTGGACCGTTGCACTCTATTTAGTGTTCTTAAAAGTCTAACTTGCTATTTGAGCCTTCGTGCCACGTTTCGTAAGGTAAAGATGCGAATAGACCAAGTTATGTTTGAAATTGCACAAAAACGTGAAAAGCTCCTCCTTGGAGAGAGTTGAGCAATTCCAAAGCATCAATGTGGACCGTTGTACGCTATTTAGTGCTCTTAAATGTCTAACACTCTAATTGAGCCTTTGTGCCACGTTTCGTAAGGTAAAGACGCGAATAGACCAAGTTATGTCTCAAATTGCTCAAAGACGTGAAAAGCTCCTCTATGGAGAGAGTTGAGCAATTCCAAAGCATCAATGTGGACCGTTGCACTCTATTTAGTGCTCTTAAAAGTCTAACTTGCTATTTGAGCCTTCGTGCCACGTTTCGTAAGGTAAAGATGCGAATAGACCAAGTTATGTTTGAAATTGCACAAAAACGTGAAAAGCTCCTCCATTGGAGAGAGTTGAGCAATTCCAAAGCATCAATGTGGACCGTTGTACTCTATTTAGTGCTCTTAAATGTCTAACACTCTAATTGAGCCTTTGTGCCACGTTTCGTAAGGTAAAGACGCGAATAGACCAAGTTATGTCTTCAAATTGCTCAAAGACGTGAAAAGCTCCTCTATGGAGAGAGTTGAACAATTCCAAAGCATCAATGTGGACCGTTGCACTCTATTTAGTGCTTCTTAAAAGTCTAACTTGCTATTTGAGCCTTCGTGCCACGTTTCGTAAGGTAAAGATGCGAATAGACCAAGTTATGTTTGAAATTGCACAAAAACGTGAAAAGCTCCTCCATGGAGAGAGTTGAGCAATTCCAAAGCATCAATGTGGACCGTTGTACTCTATTTAGTGCTCTTAAATGTCTAACACTCTAATTGAGCCTTTGTGCCACGTTTCGTAAGGTAAAGACGCGAATAGACCAAGTTATGTCTTAAATTGCTCAAAGACGTGAAAAGCTCCTCTATGGAGAGAGTTGAACAATTCCAAAGCATCAATGTGGACCGTTGCACTCTAATTTAGTGTTCTGAAAAGTCTAACTTGCTATTTGAGCCTTCGTGCCACGTTTCGTAAGGTAAAGATGCGAACAGACCAAGTTATGTTTGAAATTGCACAAAAACGTGAAAAGCTCCTCCATGGAGAGAGTTGAGCAATTCCAAAGCATCAATGTGGACCGTTGTACTCTATTTAGTGCTCTTAAATGTCTAACACTCTAATTGAGCCTTTGTGCCACGTTTCGTAAGGTAAAGACGCGAATAGACCAAGTTATGTCTCAAATTGCTCAAAGACGTAAAAAGCTCCTCTATGGAGAGAGTTGAGCAATTCCAAAGCATCAATGTGGACCGTTGCACTCTATTTAGTGCTCTTAAAAGTCTAACTTGCTTTTTGAGCCTTCGTGCCACGTTTCGTAAGGTAAAGACTGCGAATAGACCAAGTTATGTCTCAAATTGCATCAAAAGACGTGAAAAGCTCCTCCTATGGAGAGAGTTGAGCAATTCCAAAGCATCAATGTGGACCGTTGCACTCTATTTAGTGCTCTTAAAAGTCTAACTTGCTATTTGAGCCTTCGTGCCACGTTTCGTAAGGTAAAGACTGCGAATAGACCAAGTTATGTCTTGAAATTGCATCAAAACGTGAAAAGCTCCTCCTATGGAGAGAGTTGAGCAATTCCAAAGCATCAATGTGGACCGTTGTACTCTATTTAGTGCTCTTAAATGTCTAACTTGCTATTTGAGCCTTTGTGCCACGTTTCGTAAGGTAAAGACGCGAATAGACCAAGTTATGTCTCAAATTGCTCAAAGACGTGAAAAGCTCCTCTATGGAGAGAGTTGAGCAATTCCAAAGCATCAATGTGGACCGTTGCACTCTATTTAGTGCTCTTAAATGTCTAACTTGCTAGTTGAGCCTTGTGCCACGTTTCGTAAGGTAAAGACTGCGAATAGACCAAGTTATGTCTCAAATTGCTCAAAGACGTGAAAAGCTCCTCTATGGAGAGAGTTGAGCAATTCCAAAGCATCAATGTGGACCGTTGTACTCTATTTAGTGCTCTTAAAAGTCTAACTTGCTATTTGAGCCTTCGTGCCACGTTTCGTAAGGTAAAGACGCGAATAGACCAAGTTATGTCTCAAATTGCACAAAAACGTGAAAAGCTCCTCCATGGAGAGAGTTGAGCAATTCCAAAGCATCAATGTGGACCGTTGTACTCTATTTAGTGCTCTTAAAGTCTAACTTGCTAGTTGAGCCTTCGTGCCACGTTTCGTAAGGTAAAGACGCGAATAGACCAAGTTATGTCTCAAATTGCACAAAGACGTGAAAAGCTCCTCCTATGGAGAGAGTTGAGCAATTCCAAAGCATCAATGTGGGCCGTTGTACTCTATTTAGTGCTCTTAAAAGTCTAACTTGCTAGTTGAGCCTTCGTGCCACGTTTCGTAAGGTAAAGACGCAAATAGACCATGTTATGTCTCAAATTGCACAAAAACGTGAAAAGCTCCTCTATGGAGAGAGTTGAGCAATTCCAAAGCATCAATGTGGACCGTTGTACTCTATTTAGTGCTCTTAAAAGTCTAACATGCTAGTTGAGCCTTCGTGCCACGTTTCGTAAGGTAAAGACTGCGAATAGACCAAGTTATGTCTGAAATTGCATCAAAGACGTGAAAAGCTCCTCCTATGGAGAGAGTTGAGCAATTCCAAAGCATCAATGTGGACCGTTGCTACTCTATTTAGTGCTCTCAAATGTCTAACTTGCTATTTGAGCCTTTCGTGCCACGTTTCGTAAGGTAAAGACTGCGAATAGACCAAGTTATGTCTCAAATTGCTCAAAGACGTGAAAAGCTCCTCTATGGAGAGAGTTGAGCAATTCCAAAGCATCAATGTGGACCGTTGCACTCTATTTAGTGCTCTTAAAAGTCTAACTTGCTATTTGAGCCTTCGTGCCACGTTTCGTAAGGTAAAGACGCGAATAGACCAAGTTATGTTCTAAATTGCTCAAAGACGTGGAAAAGCTCCTCTATGGAGAGAGTTGAGCAATTCCAAAGCATCAATGTGGACCGTTGTACTCTATTTAGTGCTCTTAAAAGTCTAACTTGCTAGTTGAGCCCTTCGTGCCACGTTTCGTAAGGTAAAGACGCGAATAGACCAAGTTATAGTCTCAAATTGCATCAAAACGTGAAAAGCTCCTCTATGGAGAGAGTTGAGCAATTCCAAAGCATCAATGTGGACCGTTGTACTCTATTTAGTGCTCTTAAAGTCTAACTTGCTAGTTGAGCCTTCGTGCCACGTTTCGTAAGGTAAAGACGCGAATAGACCAATGTTATGTCTCAAATTGCATCAAAGACGTGAAAAGCTCCTCAATGGAGAGAGTTGAGCAATTCCAAAGCATCAATGTGGACCGTTGTACTCTATTTAGCTGCTCTTAAAAGTCTAACATTGCTAGTTGAGCCTTCGTGCCACGTTTTCGTAAGGTAAAGATGCGAATAGACCAAGTTATGTTTGAAATCGCACAAAAACGTGAAAAGCTCCTCCATGGAGAGAGTTGAGCAATTCCAAAGCATCAATGTGGACCGTTGTACTCTATTTAGTGCTCTTAAATGTCTAACACTTGCTAATTTGAGCCTTCGTGCCACGTTTCGTAAGGTAAAGACGCGAATAGACCAAGTTATGTCTTAAATTGCTCAAAGACGTGAAAAGCTCCTCTATGGAGAGAGTTGAAAAATTCCAAAGCATCAATGTGCACTGTTGCACTCTATTTAGTGTTCTGAAAAGTCTAACTTGCTATTTGAGCCTTCGTGCCACGTTTCGTAAGGCAAAGATGCGAATAGACCAAGTTATGTTTGAAATTGCACAAAAACGTGAAAAGCTCCTCCATGGAGAGAGTTGAGCAATTCCAAAGCATCAATGTGGACCGTTGTACTCTATTTAGTGCTCTTAAATGTCTAACACTCTAATTGAGCCTTTGTGCCACGTTTCGTAAGGTAAAGACGCGAATAGACCTAGTTATGTCTCAAATTGCTCAAAGACGTGAAAAGCTCCTCTATGGTGAGAGTTGAACAATTCCAAAGCATCAATGTGGACCGTTGCACTCTATTTAGTGCTCTTAAAAGTCTAACTTGCTATTTGAGCCTTCGTGCCACGTTTCGTAAGGTAAAGATGCGAATAGACCAAGTTATGTTTGAAATTGCACAAAAACGTGAAAAGCTCCTCCATGGAGAGAGTAGAGCAATTCCAAAGCTTCAATGCCGACCATTGTACGCTATTTAGTGCTCTTAAATGTCTAACACTCTAATTGAGCCTTTGTGCCACGTTTCGGAAGGTAAAGACGCGAATAAACCGAGTTATGTCTCAAATTGCTCAAAGATGTGAAAAGCTCCTCTATGGAGAGAGTTGAGCAATTCCAAAGCATCAATGTGGACCGTTGTGCTCTATTTAGTGCTCTTAAAAGTCTAACTTGCTAGTTGAGCCTTGGTGCCACGTTTCGTAAGGTAAAGACGCGAATAGACCAAGTTATGTCTCAAATTGCTCAAAGACGTGAAAAGCTCATCTATGGAGAGAGTGGAGCAATTCCAAAGCATCAATGTGGGCCGTTGTACTCTATTTAGTGCTCTTAAAAGTCTAACTTGCTAGTTGAGCCTACGTGCCAAGTTTCGTAAGGTAATGACGCAAATAGACCACGTTATGTCTCAAATTACACAAAAACGTGAAAAGCTCCTCTATGGAGAGAGTTGAGCAATTCCAAAGCATCAATGTGGACCGTTGTACTCTATTGACTGCTCTTAAAAGTCTAACATGCTAGTTGAGCCTTCGTGCCACGTTTTGTAAGGTAAAGATGCGAATAGACCAAGTTATGTTTGAAATTGCACAAAAACGTGAAAAGCTCCTCCATGGAGAGAGTTGAGCAATTCCAAAGCATCAATGTGGACCGTTGTACTCTATTTAGTGCTCTTAAAAGTCTAACTTGCTAATTTGAGCCTTTCGTGCCACGTTTCGTAAGGTAAAGACGCGAATAGACCAAGTTATGTCTTCAAATTGCTCAAAGACGTGAAAAGCTCCTCTATGGAGAGAGTTGAGCAATTCCAAAGCATCAATGTGGACCGTTGCACTCTATTTAGTGCTCTTAAAGTCTAACTTGCTATTTGAGCCTTCGTGCCACGTTTCGTAAGGTAAAGATGCGAATAGACCAAGTTATGTTTGAAATTGCACAAAACGTGAAAAGCTCCTCCTATGGAGAGAGTTGAGCAATTCCAAAGCATCAATGTGGACCGTTGTACTCTATTTAGTGCTCTTAAAGTCTAAACTTGCTATTTGAGCCTTCGTGCCACGTTTCGTAAGGTAAAGACGCGAATAGACCAAGTTATGTTTCAAATTGCATCAAAAACGTGAAAAGCTCCTCCTATGGAGAGAGTTGAGCAATTCCAAAGCATCAATGTGGACCGTTGTACTCTATTTAGTGCTCTTAAAGTCTAACTTGCTATTTGAGCCTTCGTGCCACGTTTCGTAAGGTAAAGACGCGAATAGACCAAGTTATGTCTCAAATTGCTCAAAGACGTGAAAAGCTCCTCCATGGAGAGAGTTGAGCAATTCCAAAGCATCAATGTGGACCGTTGCTACTCTATTTAGTGCTCTTAAAAGTCTAACTTGCTATTGAGCCTTCGTGCCACGTTTCGTAAGGTAAAGATCGCGAATAGACCAAGTTATGTCTGAAATTGCACAAAAACGTGAAAAGCTCCTCCTATGGAGAGAGTTGAAGCAATTCCAAAGCATCAATGTGGACCGTTGTACTCTATTTAGTGCTCTTAAAATGTCTAACACTGCTATTGAGCCTTTCGTGCCACGTTTCGTAAGGTAAAGACGCGAATAGACCAAGTTATGTCTCAAAATTGCTCAAAAACGTGAAATGCTCCTCCTATGGAGAGAGTTGAGCAATTCCAAAGCATCAATGTGGACCGTTGTACTCTATTTAGTGCTCTTAAAAGTCTAACTTGCTATTTGAGCCTTCGTGCCACGTTTCGTAAGGTAAAGAGCGAATAGACCAAGTTATGTTTGAAATTGCACAAAACGTGAAAAGCTCCTCCATGGAGAGAGTTGAGCAATTCCAAAGCATCAATGTGGACCGTTGTACTCTATTTAGTAGCTCTTAAATGTCTAACACTCTAATTGAGCCTTTGTGCCACGTTTCGTAAGGTAAAGACGCGAATAGACCAAGTTATGTTGCAAATTGCACAAAAGACGTGAAAAGCTCCTCCTATGGAGAGAGTTGAAGCAATTCCAAAGCATCAATGTGGACCGTTGTACTCTATTTAGTGCTCTTAAAAGTCTAACTTGCTATTTGAGCCTTCGTGCCACGTTTCGTAAGGTAAAGATGCGAATAGACCAAGTTATGTCTCAAATTGCACAAAGACGTGAAAAGCTCCTCCTATGGAGAGAGTTGAGCAATTCCAAAGCATCAATGTGGACCGTTGCTACTCTATTTAGTGCTCTTAAAAGTCTAACCTTGCTAATTGAGCCTTCGTGCCACGTTTCGTAAGGTAAAGACGCGAATAGACCAAGTTATGTTTGAAATTGCACAAAAACGTGAAAAGCTCCTCCATGGAGAGAGTTGAGCAATTCCAAAGCATCAATGTGGACCGTTGTACTCTATTTAGTGCTCTTAAATGTCTAACACTGCTAATTGAGCCTTTGTGCCACGTTTCGTAAGGTAAAGACTGCGAATAGACCAAGTTATGTCTCAAATTGCTCAAAACGTGAAAAGCTCCCTCTATGGAGAGAGTTGAGCAATTCCAAAGCATCAATGTGGACCGTTGTACTCTATTTAGTGCTCTTAAAAGTCTAACTTGCTATTTGAGCCTTCGTGCCACGTTTCGTAAGGTAAAGATGCGAATAGACCAAGTTATGTTTGAAATTGCACAAAAACGTGAAAAGCTCCTCCTATGGAGAGAGTTGAGCAATTCCAAAGCATCAATGTGGACCGTTGCTACTCTATTTAGTGCTCTTAAAGTCTAACTTGCTATTGAGCCTTCGTGCCACGTTTCGTAAGGTAAAGACGCGAATAGACCAAGTTATGTCTCAAATTGCTCAAAACGTGAAAAGCTCCTCCTATGGAGAGAGTTGAGCAATTCCAAAGCATCAATGTGGACCGTTGTACTCTATTTAGTGCTCTTAAAAGTCTAACTTGCTATTGAGCCTTCGTGCCACGTTTCGTAAGGTAAAGACGCGAATAGACCAAGTTATGTCTCAAATTGCTACAAAGACGTGAAAAGCTCCTCTATGGAGAGAGTTGAGCAATTCCAAAGCATCAATGTGGACCGTTGTACTCTATTTAGTGCTCTTAAAAGTCTAACTTGCTAGTTGAGCCTTCGTGCCACGTTTCGTAAGGTAAAGACGCGAATAGACCAAGTTATGTCTCAAATTGCGCCAAAGACGTGAAAAGCTCTTCTATGGAGAGAGTGAGCAATTCCAAAGCATCATGTGGCCGTTGTACTCTATTTACTGCTCTTAAAAGTCTAACTTGCTTAGTTTGAGCCTTCGTGCCCACGTTTCGTAAGGTAAAGGACGCGAATAGACCAAGTTATGTCTCAAATTACTCAAGAACGTATGAAAAGCTCCTCTATGGAGAGAGTTGAGCAATTCCAAAGCATCAATGTGGACCGTTGTACTCTATTTATTGCTCTTAAAAGTCTAACTTGCTAGTTGAGCCTTCGTGCCACGTTTTCGTAGAGTAAAGATGCGAATAGACCAAGTTATGTTTGCAATATTCGCACAAAACGTGAAAAGCTCCTCCTATGGAGAGAGTGAGCAATTCCAAAGCATCAATGTGGACCGTTGTACTCTATTTAGTGCTCTTAAAAGTCTAACTTGCTAGTTGAGCCTTCGTGCCACGTTTCGTAAGGTAAAGACGCGAATAGACCAAGTTATGTCTCAAATTGCACAAAAACGTGAAAAGCTCCTCTATGGAGAGAGTTGAGCAATTCCAAAGCATCAATGTGGACCGTTGTACTCTATTTAGTGCTCTTAAAAGTCTAACTTGCTAGTTGAGCCTTCGTGCCACGTTTCGTAAGGTAAAGACGCGAATAGACCAAGTTATGTTCAAATTGCACAAAAACGTGAAAAGCTCCTCTATGGAGAGAGTTGAGCAATTCCAAAGCATCAATGTGGACCGTTGTACTCTATTTAGTGCTCTTAAAAGTCTAACTTGCTAGTTGAGCCTTCGTGCCACGTTTCGTAAGGTAAAGACGCGAATAGACCAAGTTATGTCTCAAATTGCACAAAAACGTGAAAAGCTCCTCTATGGAGAGAGTTGAGCAATTCCAAAGCATCAATGTGGACCGTTGTACTCTATTTAGTGCTCTTAAAAGTCTAACTTGCTAGTTGAGCCTTCGTGCCACGTTTCGTAAGGTAAAGACGCGAATAGACCAAGTTATGTCTCAAATTGCACAAAAACGTGAAAAGCTCCTCTATGGAGAGAGTTGAGCAATTCCAAAGCATCAATGTGGACCGTTGTACTCTATTTAGTGCTCTTAAAAGTCTAACTTGCTAGTTGAGCCTTCGTGCCACGTTTCGTAAGGTAAAGACGCGAATAGACCAAGTTATGTCTCAAATTGCAAAAAACGTGAAAAGCTCCTCTATGGAGAGAGTTGAGCAATTCCAAAGCATCAATGTGGACCGTTGTACTCTATTTAGTGCTCTTAAAAGTCTAACTTGCTAGTTGAGCCTTCGTGCCACGTTTCGTAAGGTAAAGACGCGAATAGACCAAGTTATGTCTCAAATTGCACAAAAACGTGAAAAGCTCCTCTATGGAGAGAGTTGAGCAATTCCAAAGCATCAATGTGGACCGTTGTACTCTATTTAGTGCTCTTAAAAGTCTAACTTGCTAGTTGAGCCTTCGTGCCACGTTTCGTAAGGTAAAGACGCGAATAGACCAAGTTTGTCTCAAATTGCACAAAAACGTGAAAAGCTCCTCTATGGAGAGAGTTGAGCAATTCCAAAGCATCAATGTGGACGTTGTACTCTATAGCTCTTAAAAGTCTACTGTAGTGAACTCTGCTAGTTGAGCCTTCGTGCCACGTTTCGTAAGGTAAAGACGCGAATAGACCAAGTTATGTCTCAAATTGCACAAAAACGTGAAAAGCTCCTCTATGGAGAGAGTTGAGCAATTCCAAAGCATCAATGTGGACCGTTGTACTCTATTTAGTGCTCTTAAAAGTCTAACTTGCTAGTTGAGCCTTCGTGCCACGTTTCGTAAGGTAAAGACGCGAATAGACCAAGTTATGTCTCAAATTGCACAAAAACGTGAAAAGCTCCTCTATGGAGAGAGTTGAGCAATTCCAAAGCATCAATGTGGACCGTTGTACTCTATTTAGTGCTCTTAAAAGTCTAACTTGCTAGTTGAGCCTTCGTGCCACGTTTCGTAAGGTAAAGACGCGAATAGACCAAGTTATGTCTCAAATTGCACAAAAACGTGAAAAGCTCCTCTATGGAGAGAGTTGAGCAATTCCAAAGCATCAATGTGGACCGTTGTACTCTATTTAGTGCTCTTAAAAGTCTAACTTGCTAGTTGAGCCTTCGTGCCACGTTTCGTAAGGTAAAGACGCGAATAGACCAAGTTATGTCTAAATTGCACAAAAACGTGAAAAGCTCCTCTATGGAGAGAGTTGAGCAATTCCAAAGCATCAATGTGGACCGTTGTACTCTATTTAGTGCTCTTAAAAGTCTAACTTGCTAGTTGAGCCTTCGTGCCACGTTTCGTAAGGTAAAGACGCGAATAGACCAAGTTATGTCTCAAATTGCAAAAAACGTGAAAAGCTCCTCTATGGAGAGAGTTGAGCAATTCCAAAGCATCAATGTGGACCGTTGTACTCTATTTAGTGCTCTTAAAAGTCTAACTTGCTAGTTGAGCCTTCGTGCCACGTTTCGTAAGGTAAAGACGCGAATAGACCAACTTATGTCTCAAATTGCACAAAAACGTGAAAAGCTCCTCTATGGAGAGAGTCGAGCAATTCCAAAGCATCAATGTGGACTGTTGTACTCTATTTAGTGCTCTTAAAAGTCTAACTTGCTAGTTGAGCCTTTGTGCCACGTTTCGTAAGGTAAAGACGCGAATAGACCAAGTTGTGTCTCAAATTGCACAAAAACGTGAAAAGCTCCTCTATGGAGAGAGTTGAGCAATTCCAAAGCATCAATGTGGACCGTTGTACTCTATTTAGTGCTCTTAAAAGTCTAACTTGCTAGTTGAGCCTTCGTGCCACGTTTCGTAAGGTAAAGACGCGAATAGACCAAGTTATGTCTCAAATTGCACAAAAACGTGAAAAGCTCCTCTATGGAGAGAGTTGAGCAATTCCAAAGCATCAATGTGGACCGTTGTACTCTATTTAGTGCTCTTAAAAGTCTAACTTGCTAGTTGAGCCTTCGTGCCACGTTTCGTAAGGTAAAGACGCGAATAGACCAAGTTATGTCTGAAATTGCACAAAAACGTGAAAAGCTCCTCTATGGAGAGAGTTGAGCAATTCCAAAGCATCAATGTGGACCGTTGTACTCTATTTAGTGCTCTTAAAAGTCTAACTTGCTAGTTGAGCCTTCGTGCCACGTTTCGTAAGGTAAAGACGCGAATAGACCAAGTTATGTCTCAAATTGCACAAAAACGTGAAAAGCTCCTCTATGGAGAGAGTTGAGCAATTCCAAAGCATCAATGTGGACCGTTGTACTCTATTTAGTGCTCTTAAAAGTCTAACTTGCTAGTTGAGCCTTCGTGCCACGTTTCGTAAGGTAAAGACGCGAATAGACCAAGTTATTCTCAAATTGCACAAAAACGTGAAAAGCTCCTCTATGGAGAGAGTTGAGCAATTCCAAAGCATCAATGTGGACCGTTGTACTCTATTTAGTGCTCTTAAAAGTCTAACTTGCTAGTTGAGCCTTCGTGCCACGTTTCGTAAGGTAAAGACGCGAATAGACCAAGTTATGTCTCAAATTGCACAAAAACGTGAAAAGCTCCTCTATGGAGAGAGTTGAGCAATTCCAAAGCATCAATGTGGACCGTTGTACTCTATTTAGTGCTCTTAAAAGTCTAACTTGCTAGTTGAGCCTTCGTGCCACGTTTCGTAAGGTAAAGACGCGAATAGACCAAGTTATGTCTAAATTGCACAAAAACGTGAAAAGCTCCTCTATGGAGAGAGTTGAGCAATTCCAAAGCATCAATGTGGACCGTTGTACTCTATTTAGTGCTCTTAAAAGTCTAACTTGCTAGTTGAGCCTTCGTGCCACGTTTCGTAAGGTAAAGACGCGAATAGACCAAGTTATGTCTCAAATTGCACAAAAACGTGAAAAGCTCCTCTATGGAGAGAGTTGAGCAATTCCAAAGCATCAATGTGGACCGTTGTACTCTATTTAGTGCTCTTAAAAGTCTAACTTGCTAGTTGAGCCTTCGTGCCACGTTTCGTAAGGTAAAGACGCGAATAGACCAAGTTATGTCTCAAATTGCACAAAAACGTGAAAAGCTCCTCTATGGAGAGAGTTGAGCAATTCCAAAGCATCAATGTGGACCGTTGTACTCTATTTAGTGCTCTTAAAAGTCTAACTTGCTAGTTGAGCCTTCGTGCCACGTTTCGTAAGGTAAAGACGCGAATAGACCAAGTTATGTCTCAAATTGCACAAAAACGTGAAAAGCTCCTCTATGGAGAGAGTTGAGCAATTCCAAAGCATCAATGTGGACCGTTGTACTCTATTTAGTGCTCTTAAAAGTCTAACTTGCTAGTTGAGCCTTCGTGCCACGTTTCGTAAGGTAAAGACGCGAATAGACCAAGTTATGTCTCAAATTGCACAAAAACGTGAAAAGCTCCTCTATGGAGAGAGTTGAGCAATTCCAAAGCATCAATGTGGACCGTTGTACTCTATTTAGTGCTCTTAAAGTCTAACTTGCTAGTTGAGCCTTCGTGCCACGTTTCGTAAGGTAAAGACGCGAATAGACCAAGTTATGTTCAAATTGCACAAAAACGTGAAAAGCTCCTCTATGGAGAGAGTTGAGCAATTCCAAAGCATCAATGTGGACCGTTGTACTCTATTTAGTGCTCTTAAAAGTCTAACTTGCTAGTTGAGCCTTCGTGCCACGTTTCGTAAGGTAAAGACGCGAATAGACCAAGTTATGTCTCAAATTGCACAAAAACGTGAAAAGCTCCTCTATGGAGAGAGTTGAGCAATTCCAAAGCATCAATGTGGACCGTTGTACTCTATTTAGTGCTCTTAAAAGTCTAACTTGCTAGTTGAGCCTTCGTGCCACGTTTCGTAAGGTAAAGACGCGAATAGACCAAGTTATGTCTCAAATTGCACAAAAACGTGAAAAGCTCCTCTATGGAGAGAGTTGAGCAATTCCAAAGCATCAATGTGGACCGTTGTACTCTATTTAGTGCTCTTAAAAGTCTAACTTGCTAGTTGAGCCTTCGTGCCACGTTTCGTAAGGTAAAGACGCGAATAGACCAAGTTATGTCTCAAATTGCAAAAAACGTGAAAAGCTCCTCTATGGAGAGAGTTGAGCAATTCCAAAGCATCAATGTGGACCGTTGTACTCTATTTAGTGCTCTTAAAAGTCTAACTTGCTAGTTGAGCCTTCGTGCCACGTTTCGTAAGGTAAAGACGCGAATAGACCAAGTTATGTCTCAAATTGCACAAAAACGTGAAAAGCTCCTCTATGGAGAGAGTTGAGCAATTCCAAAGCATCAATGTGGACCGTTGTACTCTATTTAGTGCTCTTAAAGTCTAACTTGCTAGTTGAGCCTTCGTGCCACGTTTCGTAAGGTAAAGACGCGAATAGACCAAGTTATGTCTCAAATTGCACAAAAACGTGAAAAGCTCCTCTATGGAGAGAGTTGAGCAATTCCAAAGCATCAATGTGGACCGTTGTACTCTATTTAGTGCTCTTAAAAGTCTAACTTGCTAGTTGAGCCTTCGTGCCACGTTTCGTAAGGTAAAGACGCGAATAGACCAAGTTATGTCTCAAATTGCACAAAACGTGAAAAGCTCCTCTATGGAGAGAGTTGAGCAATTCCAAAGCATCAATGTGGACCGTTGTACTCTATTTAGTGCTCTTAAAAGTCTAACTTGCTAGTTGAGCCTTCGTGCCACGTTTCGTAAGGTAAAGACGCGAATAGACCAAGTTATGTCTCAAATTGCACAAAAACGTGAAAAGCTCCTCCTATATGGAGAGAGTTGAGCAATTCCAAAGCATCAATGTGGACCGTTGTACTCTATTTAGTGCTCTTAAAAGTCTAACTTGCTAGTTGAGCCTTCGTGCCACGTTTCGTAAGGTAAAGACGCGAATAGACCAAGTTATGTCTCAAATTGCACAAAAACGTGAAAAGCTCCTCTATGGAGAGAGTTGAGCAATTCCAAAGCATCAATGTGGACCGTTGTACTCTATTTAGTGCTCTTAAAAGTCTAACTTGCTAGTTGAGCCTTCGTGCCACGTTTCGTAAGGTAAAGACGCGAATAGACCAAGTTATGTCTCAAATTGCACAAAAACGTGAAAAGCTCCTCTATGGAGAGAGTTGAGCAATTCCAAAGCATCAATGTGGACCGTTGTACTCTATTTAGTGCTCTTAAAAGTCTAACTTGCTAGTTGAGCCTTCGTGCCACGTTTCGTAAGGTAAAGACGCGAATAGACCAAGTTATGTCTCAAATTGCACAAAAACGTGAAAAGCTCCTCTATGGAGAGAGTTGAGCAATTCCAAAGCATCAATGTGGACCGTTGTACTCTATTTAGTGCTCTTAAAAGTCTAACTTGCTAGTTGAGCCTTCGTGCCACGTTTCGTAAGGTAAAGACGCGAATAGACCAAGTTATGTTGAAATTGCACAAAAACGTGAAAAGCTCCTCTATGGAGAGAGTTGAGCAATTCCAAAGCATCAATGTGGACCGTTGTACTCTATTTAGTGCTCTTAAAAGTCTAACTTGCTAGTTGAGCCTTCGTGCCACGTTTCGTAAGGTAAAGACGCGAATAGACCAAGTTATGTCTCAAATTGCACAAAAACGTGAAAAGCTCCTCTATGGAGAGAGTTGAGCAATTCCAAAGCATCAATGTGGACCGTTGTACTCTATTTAGTGCTCTTAAAAGTCTAACTTGCTAGTTGAGCCTTCGTGCCACGTTTCGTAAGGTAAAGACGCGAATAGACCAAGTTATGTCTCAAATTGCACAAAAACGTGAAAAGCTCCTCTATGGAGAGAGTTGAGCAATTCCAAAGCATCAATGTGGACCGTTGTACTCTTTAGTGCTCTTAAAAGTCTAACTTGCTAGTTGAGCCTTCGTGCCACGTTTCGTAAGGTAAAGACGCGAATAGACCAAGTTATGTCTCAAATTGCACAAAAACGTGAAAAGCTCCTCTATGGAGAGAGTTGAGCAATTCCAAAGCATCAATGTGGACCGTTGTACTCTATTTAGTGCTCTTAAAAGTCTAACTTGCTAGTTGAGCCTTCGTGCCACGTTTCGTAAGGTAAAGACGCGAATAGACCAAGTTATGTCTCAAATTGCACAAAAACGTGAAAAGCTCCTCTATGGAGAGAGTTGAGCAATTCCAAAGCATCAATGTGGACCGTTGTACTCTATTTAGTGCTCTTAAAAGTCTAACTTGCTAGTTGAGCCTTCGTGCCACGTTTCGTAAGGTAAAGACGCGAATAGACCAAGTTATGTTGAAATTGCACAAAAACGTGAAAAGCTCCTCTATGGAGAGAGTTGAGCAATTCCAAAGCATCAATGTGGACCGTTGTACTCTATTTAGTGCTCTTAAAGTCTAACTTGCTAGTTGAGCCTTCGTGCCACGTTTCGTAAGGTAAAGACGCGAATAGACCAAGTTATGTCTCAAATTGCACAAAAACGTGAAAAGCTCCTCTATGGAGAGAGTTGAGCAATTCCAAAGCATCAATGTGGACCGTTGTACTCTATTTAGTGCTCTTAAAAGTCTAACTTGCTAGTTGAGCCTTCGTGCCACGTTTCGTAAGGTAAAGACGCGAATAGACCAAGTTATGTCTCAAATTGCACAAAAACGTGAAAAGCTCTATGGAGAGAGTTGAGCAATTCCAAAGCATCAATGTGGACCGTTGTACTCTATTTAGTGCTCTTAAAAGTCTAACTTGCTAGTTGAGCCTTCGTGCCACGTTTCGTAAGGTAAAGACGCGAATAGACCAAGTTATGTCTCAAATTGCACAAAAACAAAAGCTCCTCTATGGAGAGAGTTGAGCAATTCCAAAGCATCAATGTGGACCGTTGTACTCTATTTAGTGCTCTTAAAGTCTAACTTGCTAGCTGAGCCTTCGTGCCACGTTTCGTAAGGTAAAGACGCGAATAGACCAAGTTATGTCTCAAATTGCACAAAAACGTGAAAAGCTCCTCTATGGAGAGAGTTGAGCAATTCCAAAGCATCAATGTGGACCGTTGTACTCTATTGAGTGCTCTTAAAAGTCTAACTTGCTAGCTGAGCCTTCGTGCCACGTTTCGTAAGGTAAAGACGCGAATAGACCAAGTTGTGTCTCAAATTGCACAAAAACGTGAAAAGCTCCTCTATGGAGAGAGTTGAGCAATTCCAAAGCATCAATGTGGACCGTTGTACACTAGTGAGTGCTCTATAAAGTCTAACTTGCTAGTTGAGCCTTCGTGTCACGTTTCGCAAGGTAAAGACGCGAATTGACCAAGTTTTGTCTCAAATTGCACAAAAAAGGAGAAAAGCTCCTCTATGGAGAGAGTTGAGCAATTCCAAAGCATCAATGTGGACCGTTGTACTCTATTGAGTGCTCTTAAAAGTCTAACTTGCTAGCTGAGCCTTCGTGCCACGTTTCGTAAGGTAAAGACGCGAATAGACCAAGTTATGTCTCAAATTGCACAAAAACGTGAAAAGCTCCTCTATGGAGAGAGTTGAGCAATTCCAAAGCATCAATGTGGACCGTTGTACTCTATTTAGTGCTCTTAAAAATCTAACTTGCTAGTTGAGCCTTCGTGCCACGTTTCGTAAGGTAAAGACGCGAATAGACCAAGTTATGTACTAAATTGCACAAAAACGTGAAAAGCTCCTCTATGGAGAGAGTTGAGCAATTCCAAAGCATCAATGTGGACCGTTGTACTCTATTTAGTGCTCTTAAAAGTCTAACTTGCTAGTTGAGCCTTCGTGCCACGTTTCGTAAGGTAAAGACGCGAATAGACCAAGTTATGTTTGAAATTGCACAAAAACGTGAAAAGCTCCTCTATGGAGAGAGTTGAGCAATTCCAAAGCATCAATGTGGACCGTTGTACTCTATTTAGTGCTCTTAAAAGTCTAACTTGCTAGTTGAGCCTTGTGCCACGTTTCGTAAGGTAAAGACGCGAATAGACCAAGTTATGTCTCAAATTGCACAAAAACGTGAAAAGCTCCTCTATGGAGGAGAGTTGAGCAATTCCA
>NW_024056422.1:0-80175 GCF_013401445.1 Tripterygium wilfordii
TCAACTCTCTCCATGGAGGAGCTTTTCACGTTTTTGTGCAATTTGAACATAACTTGGTCTATTCGCGTCTTTACCTTACGAAACGTGGCACGAAGGCTCAAATAGCAAGTTAGACTTTTAAAGCACTAAATAGAGTGCAACGGTCCACATTGATGCTTTGGAATTGCTCAACTCTCTCCATAGAGGAGCTTTTCACGTTTTGAGCAATTTAAGACATAACTTGGTCTATTCGCGTCTTTACCTTACGAAACGTGGCACGAAGGCTCAATAGCAAGTTAGACTTTTAAGAGCACTAAATAGAGTACAACGGCCACATTGATGCTTTGGAATTGCTCAACTCTCTCCATAGAGGAGCTTTTCACGTTTTGAGCAATTTGAGACATAACTTGGTCTATTCGCGTCTTTACCTTACGAAACGTGGCACGAAGGCTCAATAGCAAGTTAGACTTTTAAGAGCACTAAATAGAGTACAACGGTCCACATTGATGCTTTGGAATTGCTCAACTCTCTCCATAGAGGAGCTTTTCACGTTTTTGTGCAATTTCAAACATAACTTGGTCTATTCGCGTCTTTACCTTACGAAACGTGGCACGAAGGCTCAATAGCAAGTTAGACTTTTAAGAGCACTAAATAGAGCAACGGTCCACATTGATGCTTTGGAATTGCTCAACTCTCTCCATAGAGGAGCTTTTCACGTTTGTGCAATTTGAGACATAACTTGGTCTATTCGCGTCTTTACCTTACGAAACGTGGCACGAAGGCTCAAATAGCAAGTTAGACTTTTAAGAGCACTAAATAGAGTACAACGGTCCACATTGATGCTTTGGAATTGCTCAACTCTCTCCATAGAGGAGCTTTTCACGTTTTGTGCAATTTGAGACATAACTTGGTCTATTCGCATCTTTACCTTACGAAACGTGGCACGAAGGCTCAATAGCAAGTTAGACTTTTAAGAGCACTAAATAGAGTACAACGGTCCACATTGATGCTTTGGAATTGCTCAACTCTCTCCATAGAGGAGCTTTTCACGTTTTGTGCAATTTGAGACATAACTTGGTCTATTCGCGTCTTTACCTTACGAAACGTGGCACGAAGGCTCAACTAGCAAGTTAGACTTTTAAGAGCACTAAATAGAGTACAACGGTCCACATTGATGCTTTGGAATTGCTCAACTCTCTCCATAGAGGAGCTTTTCACGTTTTGTGCAATTTGAGACATAACTTGGTCTATTCGCGTCTTTACCTTACGAAACGTGGCACGAAGGCTCAATAGCAAGTTAGACTTTTAAGAGCACTAAATAGAGCAACGGTCCACATTGATGCTTTGGAATTGCTCAACTCTCTCCATAGAGGAGCTTTTCACGTTTTGTGCAATTTCACATAACTTGGTCTATTCGCGTCTTTACCTTACGAAACGTGGCAAAGGCTCAATAGCAAGTTAGACTTTTAAGAGCACTAAATAGAGTACAACGGTCCACATTGATGCTTTGGAATTGCTCAACTCTCTCCATAGAGGAGCTTTTCACGTTTTGTGCAATTTGAGACATAACTTGGTCTATTCGCATCTTTACCTTACGAAACGTGGCACGAAGGCTCAAATAGCAAGTTAGACTTTTAAGAGCACTAAATAGAGTACGGTCCACATTGATGCTTTGGAATTGCTCAACTCTCTCCATAGAGGAGCTTTTCACGTTTTGTGCAATTTGAGACATAACTTGGTCTATTCGCGTCTTTACCTTACGAAACGTGGCACGAAGGCTCAATAGCAAGTTAGACTTTTAAGAGCACTAAATAGAGTACAACGGTCCACATTGATGCTTTGGAATTGCTCAACTCTCTCCATGGAGGAGCTTTTCACGTTTTGTGCAATTTGAGACATAACTTGGTCTATTCGCGTCTTTACCTTACGAAACGTGGCACGAAGGCTCAACTAGGAAGTTAGACTTTTAAGAGCACTAAATAGAGCACAACGGTCCACATTGATGCTTTGGAATTGCTCAACTCTCTCCATAGAGGAGCTTTTCACGTTGTGAGCAATTTGAGACATAACTTGGTCTATTCGCGTCTTTACCTTACGAAACGTGGCACGAAGGCTCAACTAGCAAGTTAGACTTTTAAGAGCAATAAATAGAGTACAACGGTCCACATTGATGCATTGGAATTGCTCAACTCTCTCCATGGAGGAGCTTTTCACTTTTTGTGCAATTTCAAACATAACTTGGTCTATTCGCATCTTTACCTTACGAAACGTGGCACGAAGGCTCAAATAGCAAGTTAGACTTTTAAGAGCACTAAATAGAGTACAACGGTCCACATTGATGCTTTGGAATTGCTCAACTCTCTCCATGGAGGAGCTTTTCACGTTTTTGTGCAATTTGAGACATAACTTGGTCTATTCGCATCTTTACCTTACGAAACGTGGCACGAAGGCTCAACTAGCAAGTTAGACTTTTCAGAACACTAAATAGAGTACAACGGTCCACATTGATGCTTTGGAATTGCTCAACTCTCTCCATAGAGGAGCTTTTCACGTCTTTGAGCAATTTGAGACATAACTTGGTCTATTCGCGTCTTTACCTTACGAAACGTGGCACGAAGGCTCAACTAGCAAGTTAGACTTTTAAGAGCACTAAATAGAGTACAACGGTCCACATTGATGCTTTGGAATTGCTCAACTCTCTCCATAGAGGAGCTTTTCACGTTTTGAGCAATTTGAGACATAACTTGGTCTATTCGCGTCTTTACCTTACGAAACGTGGCACGAAGGCTCAATAGCAAGTTAGACTTTTAAGAGCACTAAATAGAGTACAACGGTCCACATTGATGCTTTGGAATTGCTCAACTCTCTCCATAGAGGAGCTTTTCACGTTTTGTGCAATTTGAGACATAACTTGGTCTATTCGCGTCTTTACCTTACGAAACGTGGCACGAAGGCTCAAATAGCAAGTTAGACTTTTAAGAGCACTAAATAGAGTACAACGGTCCACATTGATGCTTTGGAATTGCTCAACTCTCTCCATAGAGGAGCTTTTCACGTTTTGTGCAATTTGAGACATAACTTGGTCTATTCGCGTCTTTACCTTACGAAACGTGGCACGAAGGCTCAATAGCAAGTTAGACTTTTAAGAGCACTAAATAGAGTACAACGGTCCACATTGATGCTTTGGAATTGCTCAACTCTCTCCATAGAGGAGCTTTTCACGTTTTGAGCAATTTGAGACATAACTTGGTCTATTCGCGTCTTTACCTTACGAAACGTGGCACGAAGGCTCAATAGCAAGTTAGACTTTTAAGAGCACTAAATAGAGTACAACGGTCCACATTGATGCTTTGGAATTGCTCAACTCTCTCCATAGAGGAGCTTTTCACGTTTTGTGCAATTTGAGACATAACTTGGTCTATTCGCGTCTTTACCTTACGAAACGTGGCACGAAGGCTCAATAGCAAGTTAGACTTTTAAGAGCACTAAATAGAGTACAACGGTCCACATTGATGCTTTGGAATTGCTCAACTCTCTCCATAGAGGAGCTTTTCACGTTTTGAGCAATTTGAGACATAACTTGGTCTATTCGCGTCTTTACCTTACGAAACGTGGCACGAAGGCTCAATAGAGTTAGACTTTTAAGAGCACTAAATAGAGTACAACGGTCCACATTGATGCTTTGGAATTGCTCAACTCTCTCCATAGAGGAGCTTTTCACGTTTTGTGCAATTTGAGACATAACTTGGTCTATTCGCGTCTTTACCTTACGAAACGTGGCACGAAGGCTCAATAGCAAGTTAGACTTTTAAGAGCACTAAATAGAGTACAACGGTCCACATTGATGCTTTGGAATTGCTCAACTCTCTCCATAGAGGAGCTTTTCACGTTTTGAGCAATTTGAGACATAACTTGGTCTATTCGTCTTTACCTTACGAAACGTGGCACGAAGGCTCAAATAGCAAGTTAGACTTTTAAGAGCACTAAATAGAGTACAACGGTCCACATTGATGCTTTGGAATTGCTCAACTCTCTCCATGGAGGAGCTTTTCACGTTTTGTGCAATTTGAGACATAACTTGGTCTATTCGTCTTTACCTTACGAAACGTGGCACGAAGGCTCAATAGCAAGTTAGACTTTTAAGAGCACTAAATAGAGTACAACGGTCCACATTGATGCTTTGGAATTGCTCAACTCTCTCCATAGAGGAGCTTTTCACGTTTTGTGCAATTTGAGACATAACTTGGTCTATTCGCGTCTTTACCTTACGAAACGTGGCACGAAGGCTCAATAGCAAGTTAGATTTAAGAGCACTAAATAGAGTACAACGGTCCACATTGATGCTTTGGAATTGCTCAACTCTCTCCATAGAGGAGCTTTTCACGTTTTGTGCAATTTGAGACATAACTTGGTCTATTCGCGTCTTTACCTTACGAAACGTGGCACGAAGGCTCAATAGCAAGTTAGACTTTTAAGAGCACTAAATAGAGTACAACGGTCCACATTGATGCTTTGGAATTGCTCAACTCTCTCCATGAGGAGCTTTTCACGTCTTTGAGCAATTTAAGACATAACTTGGTCTATTCGCGTCTTTACCTTACGAAAACGTGCACGAAAGGCTCAATTAGAAGTGTTAGACATTTAGAGACACTAAATAAGTACACGGTCCACATTGATCTTTGGAATTGCTCAACTCTCTCCATAGGAGGAGCTTTTCACGTCTTTTGTGCAATTTCCAACATAACTTGGTCTATTCGCATCTTTACCTTACGAAACGTGGCACGAAGGCTCAAATAGCAAGTTAGACTTTTAAAGAGCACTAAATAGAGTCACACGGTCCACATTGATTGCGTTGGAATTGCTCACTCTCTCCATAGAGGAGCTTTTCACGTTTTGTGCAATTTCAACATACTTGGTCTATTCGCGTCTTACCTTACGAAACGTGCCACGAAGGCTCAATAGCAGTTAGGACTTTTAAGAGCACTAATAGAGTGCAACGGTCCACATTGATGCTTTGGAATTGCTCAACTCTCTCCATAGGAGGAGCTTTTCACGTCTTTGTGCAATTTAAGACATAACTTGGTCTATTCGCATCTTTACCTTACGAACGTGGCACGAAGGCTCAAATAGCAAGTTAGACTTTTAAGAGCACTAAATAGAGTACAACGGTCCACATTGATGCTTTGGAATTGCTCAACCTCTCTCCATGGAGGAGCTTTTCACGTTTTTGTGCAATTTGAGACATAACATGGTCTATTCCGTCTTTACCTTACGAAACGTGGCACGAAAGCTCAATTAGCAGTGTTAGACATTTAAGGAGCACTAAATAGAGTACAACGGTCCACATTGATGCTTTGGAATTGCTCAACTCTCTCCATGGAGGAGCTTTTCACGTTTTGTGGCAATTTCAAACATAACTTGGTCTATTCGCAGTCTTTACCTTACGAAACGTGGCACGAAGGCTCAAATAGCAAGTTAGAACTTTTCAAGAGCACTAAATAGAGTACAACGGTCCACATTGATGCGTTGGAATTGCTCAACTCTCTCCAGGGAGGAGCTTTTCACGTTTTTGTGCAATTTCAACATAACTGGTCTATTCGCCATCTTTACCTTACGAAACGTGCACGAAGGCTCGAAATAGCAAGTAGACTTTTCAGAACACTAAATAGAGTGCAACGGTCCACATTGATGCTTTGGATTGTTCAACTCTCTCCATAGAGGAGCTTTCACGTCTTTGAGCAATTTAAGACAATAACTTGGTCTATTCGCCGTCTTTACCTTACGAGAACGTGGCACAAAGGCTCAACTTAGCAAGTTAGACATTTTAAGAGCAGCTAAATAGAGTACAACGGTCCACATTGATGCTTTGGAATTGCTCAACTCTCTCCATGGAGGAGCTTTTTCACGTTTTTTGTGCAATTTGACACATAACATTGGTCTATTCGCATGTTTTACCTTCCGAACTGTGGCACGAAAGGCTCAATAGCAAGTGTAGACTTTTAGGAGCACTAAATAGAGTACAACGGTCCACATTGATGCTTTGGAATTGCTCAACTCTCTCCATAGGAGGAGCTTTTCACGTTTTTGTGCAATTTCAGACATAACTTGGTCTATTCGCATCTTTACCTTACGAAACGTGGCACGAAGGCTCAAATAGCAAGTTAGACTTTTCAGAACACTAAATAGAGTGCAACGGTCCACATTGATTCTTTGGAATTGTTCAACTCTCTCCATAGAGGAGCTTTTCACGTTTTGAGCAATTTAAGACATAACTTGGTCTATTCGCGTCTTTACCTTACGAGACGTGGCACCAAGGCTCAACTAGCAAGTTAGACTTTTAAGAGAGATAAATAGAGTACAACGGTCCACATTGATGCTTTGGAATTGCTCAACTCTCTCCATAGAGGAGCTTTTCACGTCTTTGAGCAATTTGAGACATAACTTGGTCTATTCGCGTCTTTACCTTACGAAACGGTGGCACAGAGGCTCAAATAGCAACTTTAGACTTTTAAGAGCACTAAATAGAGTGCAACGGTCCACATTGATGCTTTGGAATTGCTCAACTCTCTCCATATTTGAGCTTTTCACGTCTTTGAGCAATTTGAGACATAACTTGGTCTATTCGCGTCTTTACCTTACGAAACGTGGCACAAAGGCTCAATTAGAGTGTTAGACATTTAAGAGCACTAAATAGAGTACAACGGTCCACATTGATGCTTTGGAATTGCTCAACTCTCTCTAAGGAGGAGCTTTTCACGTTTTTGTGCAATTTCAAACATAACTTGGTCTATTCGCATCTTTACCTTACGAAACGTGGCACGAAGGCTCAAATAGCAAGTTAGACTTTTCAGAACACTAAATAGAGTGCAACGGTCCACATTGATTCTTTGGAATTGTTCAACTCTCTCCATAGAGGAGCTTTTCACGTCTTTGAGCAATTTAAGACATAACTTGGTCTATTCGCGTCTTTACCTTACGAAACGTGGCACAAAGGATCAATTAGAGTGTTAGACATTTAGGAGCACTAAATAGAGTACAACGGTCCACATTGATTCTTTGGAATTGCTCAACTCTCTCCATGGAGGAGCTTTTCACGTTTTTGTGCAATTTCAAACATAACTTGGTCTATTCGCATCTTTACCTTACGAAACGTGGCACGAAGGCTCAAATAGCAAGTTAGACTTTTAAGAGCACTAAATAGAGTGCAACGGTCCACATTGATGCTTTGGAATTGCTCAACTCTCTCCATAGAGGAGCTTTTCACGTCTTTGAGCAATTTGAGACATAACTTGGTCTATTCGCGTCTTTACCTTACGAAACGTGGCACAAAGGCTCAATTAGAGTGTTAGAAATTTAAGAGCACTAAATAGAGTACAACGGTCCACATTGATGCTTTGGAATTGCTCAACTCTCTCCATGGAGGAGCTTTTCACGTTTTTGTGCAATTTCAAACATAACTTGGTCTATTCCCATCTTTACCTTACGAAACGTGGCACGAAGGCTCAAATAGCAAGTTGGACTTTTCAGAACACTAAATAGAGTGCAACGGTCCACATTGATGCTTTGGAATTGTTCAACTCTCTCCATAGAGGAGCTTTTCACGTCTTTGAGCAATTTAAGACATAACTTGGTCTATTCGCGTCTTTACCTTACGAAACGTGGCACAAAGGATCAATTAGAGTGTTAGACATTTAGGAGCACTAAATAGAGTACAACGGTCCACATTGATTCTTTGGAATTGCTCAACTCTCTCCAAGGAGGAGCTTTTCACGTTTTTGTGCAATTTCAAACATAACTTGGTCTATTCGCATCTTTACCTCACGAAACGTGGCACGAAGGCTCAAATAGCAAGTTAGACTTTTAAGAGCACTAAATAGAGTGCAACGGTCCACATTGATGCTCTGGAATTGCTGAACTCTCTCCATAGAGGAGCTTTTCACGTCTTTGAGCAATTTGAGACATAACTTGGTCTATTCGCGTCTTTACCTTACAAAACGTGGCACAAAGGCTCAATTAGAGTGTTAGACATTTAGGAGCACTAAATAGAGTACAACCGTCCACATTGATGCTTTGGAATTGCTCAACTCTCTCCATGGAGGAGCTTTTCACGTTTTTGTGCAATTTCAAACATAACTTGGTCTATTCGAATCTTTACCTTACGAAACGTGGCACGAAGGCTCAAATAGCAAGTTAGACTTTTAAGAGCACTAAATAGAGTGCAACGGTCCACATTGATGCTTTGGAATTGCTCAACTCTCTCCATAGAGGAGCTTTTCACGTCTTTGAGCAATTTGAGACATAACTTGGTCTATTCACGTCTTTACCTTACGAAACGTCGCAGAAAGGCTCAATTAGAGTGTTAGACATTTAAGAGCACTAAATAGAGTACAACGGTCCACATTGATGCTTTGGAATTGCTCAACTCTCTCCATGGAGGAGCTTTTCACGTTTTTGTGCAATTTCAAACATAACTTGGTCTATTCGCATCTTTACCTTACGAAACGTGGCACGAAGGTTCAAATAGCAAGTTAGACTTTTCAAAGCACTAAATAGAGTACAACGGTCCACATTGATGCGTTGGAATTGCTCAACTCTCTCCATGGAGGAGCTTTTCACGTTTTTGTGCAATTTCAAACATAACTTGGTCTATTCGCATCTTTACCTTACGAAACGTGGCACGAAGGTTGAAATAGCAAGTTAGACTTTTCAGAACACTAAATAGAGTGCAACGGTCCACATTGATGCTTTGGAATTGTTCAACTCTCTCCATAGAGGAGCTTTTCACGTCTTTTGAGCAATTTAAGACATAACTTGGTCTATTCGCGTCTTTACCTTACAAAACGTGGCACGAAGGCTCAAATAGCAAGTTAGACTTTTAAGAGCACTAAATAGAGTACAACGGTCCACATTGATGCTTTGGAATTGCTCAACTCTCTCCATGGAGGAGCTTTTCACGTTTTTGTGCAATTTGACACATAACATGGTCTATTTGCGTCTTTACCTTCCGAAATGTGGCACAAAGGCTCAATTAGAGTGTTAGACATTTAGGAGCACTAAATAGAGTACAACGGTCCACATTGATGCTTTGGAATTGCTCAACTCTCTCCATGGAGGAGCTTTTCACGTTTTTGTGCAATTTCAAACATAACTTGGTCTATTCGCATCTTTACCTTACGAAACGTGGCACGAAGGCTCAAATAGCAAGTTAGACTTTTAAGAGCACTAAATAGAGTGCAACGGTCCACATTGATGCTTTGGAATTGCTCAACTCTCTCCATAGAGGAGCTTTTCACGTCTTTGAGCAATTTGAGACATAACTTGGTCTATTCACGTCTTTACCTTACGAAACGTCGCAGAAAGGCTCAATTAGAGTGTTAGACATTTAAGAGCACTAAATAGAGTACAACGGTCCACATTGATGCTTTGGAATTGCTCAACTCTCTCCATGGAGGAGCTTTTCACGTTTTTGTGCAATTTCAAACATAACTTGGTCTATTCGCATCTTTACCTTACGAAACGTGGCACGAAGGTTCAAATAGCAAGTTAGACTTTTCAAAGCACTAAATAGAGTACAACGGTCCACATTGATGCGTTGGAATTGCTCAACTCTCTCCATGGAGGAGCTTTTCACGTTTTTGTGCAATTTGACACATAACTTGGTCTATTCGCATCTTTACCTTACGAAACGTGGCACGAAGGTTGAAATAGCAAGTTAGACTTTTCAGAACACTAAATAGAGTGCAACGGTCCACATTGATGCTTTGGAATTGTTCAACTCTCTCCATAGAGGAGCTTTTCACGTCTTTGAGCAATTTAAGACATAACTTGGTCTATTCGCGTCTTTACCTTACAAAACGTGGCACGAAGGCTCAAATAGCAAGTTAGACTTTTAAGAGCACTAAATAGAGTACAACGGTCCACATTGATGCTTTGGAATTGCTCAACTCTCTCCATGGAGGAGCTTTTCACGTTTTTGTGCAATTTGACACATAACATGGTCTATTTGCGTCTTTACCTTCCGAAATGTGGCACAAAGGCTCAATTAGAGTGTTAGACATTTAGGAGCACTAAATAGAGTACAACGGTCCACATTGATGCTTTGGAATTGCTCAACTCTCTCCATGGAGGAGCTTTTCACGTTTTTGTGCAATTTCAAACATAACTTGGTCTATTCGCATCTTTACCTTACGAAACGTGGCACGAAGGCTCAAATAGCAAGTTAGACTTTTCAGAACACTAAATAGAGTGCAACGGTCCACATTGATTCTTTGGAATTGTTCAACTCTCTCCATAGAGGAGCTTTTCACGTCTTTGAGCAATTTAAGACATAACTTGGTCTATTCGCGTCTTTACCTTACGAGACGTGGCACCAAGGCTCAACTAGCAAGTTAGACTTTTAAGAGAGATAAATAGAGTACAACGGTCCACATTGATGCTTTGGAATTGCTCAACTCTCTCCATAGAGGAGCTTTTCACGTCTTTGAGCAATTTGAGACATAACTTGGTCTATTCGCGTCTTTACCTTACGAAAGGTGGCACAAAGGCTCAAATAGCAACTTAGACTTTTAAGAGCACTAAATAGAGTGCAACGGTCCACATTGATGCTTTGGAATTGCTCAACTCTCTCCATATTGGAGCTTTTCACGTCTTTGAGCAATTTGAGACATAACTTGGTTTATTCGCGTCTTTACCTTCCGAAACGTGGCACAAAGGCTCAATTAGAGTGTTAGACATTTAAGAGCACTAAATAGAGTACAACGGTCCACATTGATGCTTTGGAATTGCTCAACTCTCTCTAAGGAGGAGCTTTTCACGTTTTTGTGCAATTTCAAACATAACTTGGTCTATTCGCATCTTTACCTTACGAAACGTGGCACGAAGGCTCAAATAGCAAGTTAGACTTTTCAGAACACTAAATAGAGTGCAACGGTCCACATTGATTCTTTGGAATTGTTCAACTCTCTCCATAGAGGAGCTTTTCACGTCTTTGAGCAATTTAAGACATAACTTGGTCTATTCGCGTCTTTACCTTACGAAACGTGGCACGAAGGCTCAAATAGCAAGTTAGACTTTTAAGAGCACTAAATAGAGTACAACGGTCCACATTGATGCTTTGGAATTGCTCAACTCTCTCCATGGAGGAGCTTTTCACGTTTTTGTGCAATTTGAGACATAACATTGTCTAGTTGCGTCTTTACCTCACGAAACGTGGCACGAAGGCTCAACTAGCAAGTTAGACTTTTGAGAGCACTAAATAGAGTACAACGGCCCACATTGATGCTTTGGAATTGCTCCACTCTCTCCATAGAGGAGCTTTTCACGTCTTTGAACAATTTGAGACATAACTTGGTCTATTCGCGTCTTTAACTTACGAAACGTGGCACAAAGGCTCAATTACAGTGTTAGACATTTAAGAGCACTAAATAGAGTACAACGGTCCACATTGATGCTTTGGAATTGCTCAACTCTCTCCATGGAGGAGCTTTTCACGTTTTTGTGCAATTTCAAACATAACTTGGTCTATTCACATGTTTACCTTACGAAACGTGGCACGAAGGCTCAAAAAGCAAGTTAGACTTTTAAGAGCACTAAATACAGTGCAACGGTCCAAATTGATGCTTTGGAATTGCTCAACTCTCTCCATAGAGGAGCTTTTCACGTCTTTGAGCAATTTGAGACATAACTTGGTCTATTCGCGTCTTTACCTTACGAAACGTGGCACAAAGGCTCAATTAGAGTGTTAGAAATTTAAGAGCACTAAATAGAGTACAACGGTCCACATTGATGCTTTGGAATTGCTCAACTCTCTCCATGGAGGAGCTTTTCACTTTTTGTGCAATTTCAAACATAACTTGGTCTATTCGCATCTTTACCTGACGAAACGTGGCACGAAGGCTCAAAGAGCAAGTTAGACTTTTCAGAACACTAAATAGAGTGCAACGGTCCACATTGATGCTTTGGAATTGTTCAACTCTCTCCATCGAGGAGCTTTTCACGTCTTTGAGCAATTTAAGACATAACTTGGTCTATTCGCGTCTTTACCTTACGAAACGTGGCACAAAGGCTCAATTAGAGTGTTAGACATTTAAGAGCACTAAATAGAGTACAACGGTCCACATTGATTCTTTGGAATTGCTCAACTCTCTCCAAGGAGGAGCTTTTCACGTTTTTGTGCAATTTCAAACATAACTTGGTCTATTCGCATCTTTACCTCACGAAACGTGGCACGAAGGCTCAAATAGCAAGTTAGACTTTTAAGAGCACTAAATAGAGTGCAACGGTCCACATTGATGCTTTGGAATTGCTCAACTCTCTCCATAGAGGAGCTTTTCACGTCTTTGAGCAATTTGAGACATAACTGGTCTATTCGCGTCTTTACCTTACGAAACGTGGCACAAAGGCTCAATTAGAGTGTTAGACATTTAGGAGCACTAAATAGAGTACAACGGTCCACATTGATGCTTTGGAATTGCTCAACTCTCTCCATGGAGGAGCTTTTCACGTTTTTTTGGAATTTCAAACATAACTTGGTCTATTCGCATCTTTACCTTACGAAACGTGGCACGAAGGCTCAAATAGCAAGTTAGACTTTTAAGAGCACTAAATAGAGTGCAACGGTCCACATTGATGCTTTGGAATTGCTCAACTCTCTCCATAGAGGAGCTTTTCACGTCTTTGAGCAATTTGAGAGATAACTTGGTCTATTCGCGTCTTTACCTTACGAAACGTGGCACAAAGGCTCAATTAGAGTGTTAGACATTTAAGAGCACTAAATAGAGTACAACGGTCCACATTGATGCTTTGGAATTGCTCAACTCTCTCCATGGAGGAGCTTTTCACGTTTTTGTGCAATTTCAAACATAACTTGGTCTATTCGCATCTTTACCTTAAGAAACGTGGCACGAAGGCTCAAATAGCAAGTTAGACTTTTCAGAACACTAAATAGAGTGCAACGGTCCACATTGATGCTTTGGAATTGTTCAACTCTCTCCATAGAGGAGCTTTTCACGTCTTTGAGCAATTTAAGACATAACTTGGTCTATTCGCGTCTTTACCTTACGAAACATGGCACGAAGGCTCAAATAGCAAGTTAGACTTTTAAGAACACTAAATAGAGTACAACGGTCCACATTGATGCTTTGGAATTGCTCAACTCTCTCCATAGAGGAGCTTTTCACGTCTTTGAGCAATTTGAGACATAACTTGGTCTATTCGCGTCTTTACCTTACGAAACGTGGCACAAAGGCTCAATTAGAGTGTTAGACATTTAGGAGCACTAAATAGAGTACAACGGTCCACATTGATGCTTTGGAATTGCTCAACTCTCTCCATGGAGGAGCTTTTCACGTTTTTTTGGAATTTCAAACATAACTTGGTCTATTCGCATCTTTACCTTACGAAACGTGGCACGAAGGCTCAAATAGCAAGTTAGACTTTTAAGAGCACTAAATAGAGTGCAACGGTCCACATTGATGCTTTGGAATTGCTCAACTCTCTCCATAGAGGAGCTTTTCACGTCTTTGAGCAATTTGAGAGATAACTTGGTCTATTCGCGTCTTTACCTTACGAAACGTGGCACAAAGGCTCAATTAGAGTGTTAGACATTTAAGAGCACTAAATAGAGTACAACGGTCCACATTGATGCTTTGGAATTGTTCAACTCTCTCCATAGATGAGCTTTTCACGTCTTTGAGCAATTTAAGACATAACTTGGTCTATTCGCGTCTTTACCTTACGAAACATGGCACGAAGGCTCAAATAGCAAGTTAGACTTTTAAGAACACTAAATAGAGTACAACGGTCCACATTGATGCTTTGGAATTGCTCAACTCTCTCCATGGAGGAGCTTTTCACGTTTTTGTGCAATTTCAAACATAACTTGGTCTATTCGCATCTTTACCTTACAAAACGTGGCACGAAGGCTCAACTAGCATGTTAGACTTTTAAGAGCAGTCAATAGAGTACAACGGTCCACATTGATGCTTTGGAATTGCTCAACTCTCTCCATAGAGGAGCTTTTCACGTTTTTGTGCAATTTGAGACATAACATGGTCTATTTGCGTCTTTACCTTACGAAACGTGGCACGAAGGCTCAACTAGCAAGTTAGACTTTTAAGAGCACTAAATAGAGTACAACGGCCCACATTGATGCTTTGGAATTGCTCCACTCTCTCCATAGAGTAGCTTTTCACTTCTTTGAGCAATTTGAGACATAACTTGGTCTATTCGCGTCTTTACCTTACGACACGTGGCACGAAGGCTCAACTAGCAAGTTAGACTTTTAAGAGCACTAAATAGAGTGCAACGGTCCACATTGATGCTTTGGAATTGCTCAACTCTCTCCATAGATGAGCTTTTCACGTCTTTGAGCAATTTGAGACATAACTTGGTTTATTTGCGTCTTTACCTTCCGAAATGTGGCACAAAGGCTCAATTAGAGTGTTAGACATTTAGGAGCACTAAATAGAGTACAACGGTCCACATTGATGCTTTGGAATTGCTCAACTCTCTCCATGGAGGAGCTTTTCACGTTTTTGTGCAATTTCAGACATAACATGGTCTATTTGCGTCTTTACCTTACGAAACGTGGCACGAAGGCTCAACTAGCAAGGTAGACTTTTCAGAACACTAAATAGAGTGCAACGGTCCACATTGATGCTTTGGAATTGTTCAACTCTCTCCATAGAGGAGCTTTTCACGTCTTTGAGCAATTTAAGACATAACTTGGTCTATTCGCGTCTTTACCTTACGAAACGTGGCACGAAGGCTCAAATAGCAAGTTAGACTTTTAAGAGCACTAAATAGAGTACAACGGTCCACATTGATGCTTTGGAATTGCTCAACTCTCTACATGGAGGAGCTTTTCACGTTTTTGTGCAATTACAAACATAACTTGGTCTATTCGCATCTTTACCTTACAAAACGTGGCACGAAGGCTCAACTAGCATGTTAGACTTTTAAGAGCAGTCAATAGAGTACAACGGTCCACATTGATGCTTTGGAATTGCTCAACTCTCTCCATGGAGGAGCTTTTCACGTTTTTGTGCAATTTCAGACATAACATGGTCTATTTGCGTCTTTACCTTACGAAACGTGGCACGAAGGCTCAACTAGCAAGTTAGACTTTTCAGAACACTAAATAGAGTACAACGGTCCACATTGATGCTTTGGAATTGCTCAACTCTCTCCATAGAGGAGCTTTTCACTTCTTTGAGCAATTTGAGACATAACTTGGTCTATTCGCGTCTTTACTTTACGAAACGTGGCACGAAGGCTCAACTAGCAAGTTAGACTTTTCAGAACACTAAATAGAGTACAACGGTCCACATTGATGCTTTGGAATTGCTCAACTCTCTCCATAAAGGAGCTTTTCACGTGTTTGTGCAATTTGAGACATAACATGGTCTATTTGCGTCTTTACCTTACGAAACGTGGCACGAAGGCTCAACTAGCAAGTTAGACTTTTAAGAGCACTAAATAGAGTACAACGGCCCACATTGATGCTTTGGAATTGCTCCACTCTCTCCATAGAGGAGCTTTTCATGTCTTTGAGCAATTTGAGACATAACTTGGTCTATTCGCGTCTTTACCTTACGAAACGTGGCACCAAGGCTCAACTAGCAAGTTAGACTTTTAAGAGCACTAAATAGAGTACAACGGTCCACATTGATGCTTTGGAATTGCTCAACTCTCTCCATAGAGGAGCTTTTCACTTCTTTGAGCAATTTGAGACATAACTTGGTCTATTCGCGTCTTTACCTTACGAAACGTGGCACGAAGGCTCAACTAGCAAGTTAGACTTTTAAGAGCACTAAATAGAGTGCAACGGTCCACATTAATGCTTTGAAATTGCGCAACTCTCTCCATAGAGGAGCTTTTCACGTCTTTGAGCAATTTGAGACATAACTTGGTTTATTCGCGTCTTTACCTTCCGAAACGTGGCACAAAGGCTCAATTAGAGTGTTAGACATTTAGGAGCACTAAATAGAGTACAACGGTCCACATTGATGCTTTGGAATTGCTCAACTCTCTCCATGGAGGAGCTTTTCACGTTTTTGTGCAATTTCAGACATAACATGGTCTATTTGCGTCTTTACCTTACGAAACGTGGCACGAAGGCTCAACTAGCAAGTTAGACTTTTCAGAACACTAAATAGAGTGCAACGGTCCTCATTGATGCTTTGGAATTGTTCAACTCTCTCCATAGAGGAGCTTTTCACGTCTTTGAGCAATTTAAGACATAACTTGGTCTATTCGCGTCTTTACCTTACGAAACGTGGCACGAAGGCTCAAATAGCAAGTTAGACTTTTAAGAGCACTAAATAGAGTACAACGGTCCACATTGATGCTTTGGAATTGCTCAACTCTCTCCATGGAGGAGCTTTTCACGTTTTTGTGCAATTTCAAACATAACTTGGTCTATTCGCATCTTTACCTTACAAAACGTGGCACGAAGGCTCAACTAGCATGTTAGACTTTTAAGAGCAGTCAATAGAGTGCAACGGTCCACATTGATGCTTTGGAATTGTTCAACTCTCTCCATAGATGAGCTTTTCACGTCTTTGAGCAATTTGAGACATAACTTGGTCTATTCGCGTCTTTACCTTACGAAACGTGGCACAAAGTCTCAACTAGCAAGTTAGACTTTTAAGAGCACTAAATAGAGTACAACGGTCCACATTGATGCTTTGGAATTGCTCAACTCTCTCCATAGAAGAGCTTTTCACGTCTTTGAGCAATTTGAGACATAACTTGGTTTATTCGCGTCTTTACCTTCCGAAACGTGGCACAAAGGCTCAATTAGAGTGTTAGACATTTAAGAGCACTAAATAGCGTACAATGGTCCACATTGATGCTTTGGAATTGCTCAACTCTCTCCATAGAGGAGCTTTTCACGTCTTTGAGCAATTTGAGACATAACTTGGACTATTCTCGTGTTTACCTTACGAAACGTGGCACAAAGGCTCAACTAGCAAGTTTGACTTTTAAGAGCACTAAATAGAGTACAACGGTCCACATTGATGCTTTGGAATTGCTCAACTCTCTCCATAGAGGAGCTTTTCACGTCTTTGAGCAATTTGAGACATAACTTGGTCTATTCGCGTCCTTACCTTACGAAACGTGGCACAAAGTCTCAACTAGCAAGTTAGACTTTTAAGAGCACTAAATAGAGTACAACGGTCCACATTGATGCTTTGGAATTGCTCAACTCTCTCCATAGAGGAGCTTTTCACGTCTTTGAGCAATTGGAGACATAACTTGGTCTATTCGCGTCTTTACCTTACGAAACGTGGCACAAAGTCTCAACTAGCAAGTTAGACTTTTAAGAGCACTAAATAGAGTACAACGGTCCACATTGATGCTTTGGAATTGCTCAACTCTCTCCATAGAGGAGCTTCTCATGTCTTTGAGCAATTTGAGACATAACTTGGTCTATTCGCATCTTTACCTTACGAAACGTGGCACGAAGGCTCAAATAGCAAGTTAAACTTTTAAGAGAGCACTAAATAGAGTTCAACGGTCCACATTGATGCTTTGGAATTGCTAACTCTCTCCATAGAGGAGCTTTTCACGTCTTTGAGCAGTTTGAGACATAACTTGGTCTATTCGCGTCTTTTTCTTACGAAACGTGGCACAAAGGCTCAATTAGAGTGTTAGACATTTAGGAGCACTAAATATAGTACAACGGTCCACATTGATGCTTTGGAATTGCTCAACTCTTTCCATGGAGGAGCTTTTCACGTTTTTGTGCAATTTCAAACATAACTTGGTCTATTCGCATCTTTACCTTACAAAACGTGGCACGAAGGCTCAACTAGCAAGTTAGACTTTTAAGAGCAGTCAATAGAGTACAACGGTCCACATTGATGCTTTGGAATTGCTCAACTCTCTCCACAGAGGAGCTTTATACGTTTTTGTGCAATTTGAGACATAACATGGTCTATTTGCGTCTTTACCTTACGAAACGTGGCACAAAGGCTCAACTAGCAAGTTATACTTTTAAGAGCACTAAATAGAGTACAACGGTCCACATTGATACTTTGGAATTGCTCAACTTTCTCCATGAAGGAGCTTTTCACGTTTTTGTGCAATTTCAAACATAACTTGGTCTATTCGCATCTTTACCTTACGAAACGTGGCACGAAGGCTCAAATAGAAAGTTAGACTTTTAAGAACACTAAATAGAGTGCAACGGTCCACATTGATGTTTTGGAATTGTTCAACTCTCTCCATAGAGGAGCTTATCACGTCTTTGAGCAATTTAAGACATAACTCGGTCTATTCGCGTCTTTACCTTACGAAACGTGGCACGAAGGCTCAAATAGCAAGTTAGACTTTTGAGAGCACTAAATAGAGTACAACGGTCCACATTGATGCTTTGGAATTGCTCAACTTTCTCCATGGAGGAGCTTTTCACGTTTTTGTGCAATTTCAAACATAACTTGGTCTATTCGCATCTTTACCTTACGAAACGTGGCACGAAGGCTCAAATAACAAGTTAGACTTTTAAGAGCACTAAATAGAGTGCAACAGTCCACATTGATGCTTTGGAATTGCTCAACTCTCTCCATAGAGGAGCTTTACACGTCTTTGAACAATTTGAGACATAACTTGGTCTATTCGCGTCTTTACCTTACGAAACGTGGCACGAAGGCTCAACTAGCAAGTTAGACTTTTAAGAGCACTAAATAGAGTACAACGGTCCACATTGATGCTTTGGAATTGCTCAACTCTCTCCATAGAGGAGCTTTTCACGTCTTTGAGCAATTTGAGACATAACTTGGTTTATTCGCGTCTTTACCTTACGAAACGTGGCACATTGATGCTCAACTAGCAAGTTAGACTTTTAAGAGCAGTCAATAGAGTACCACGGTCCACATTGATGCTTTGGAATTGCTCAACTCTCTCCATAGAGGAGCTTTTCACGTTTTTATGCAATTTGAGACATAACATGGTCTATTTGCGTCTTTACCTTACGAAACGTGGCACGAAGGGTCAACTAGCAAGTTAGACTTTTAAGAGCACTAAATAGAGTACAACGGTCCACATTGATGCTTTGGAATTGCTCAACTCTCTCCATAGAGGAGCTTTTCACGTCTTTGAGCAATTTGAGACATAACTTGGTTTATTCGCGTCTTTCCCTTCCAAAACGTGGCACAAAGGCTCAATTAGAGTGTTAGACATTTAAGAGCACTAAATAGCGTACAATGGTCCACATTGATGCTTTGGAATTGCTCAACTCTCTCCATGGAGGAGCTTTTCACGTTTTTGTGCAATTTCAAACATAACTTGGTCTATTCGCATCTTTACCTTACGAAACGTGGCACGAAGGCTCAAATAGCAAGTTAGACTTTTAAGAACACTAAATAGAGTGCAACGGTCCACATTGATGCTTTGGAATTGTTCAACTCTCTCCATAGAGGAGCTTTTCACGTCTTTGAGCAATTTAAGACATAACTTGGTCTATTCGCGTCTTTACCTTACGAAACGTGGCACGAAGGCTCAAATAGCAAGTTAGACTTTTAAGAGCTCTAAATAGAGTACAACGGTCCACATTGATGCTTTGGAATTGCTCAACTCTCTCCATGGAGGAGCTTTTAACGTTTTTGTGCAATTTCAAACATAACTTGGTCTATTCGTATCTTTACCTTACAAAACGTGGCACGAAGGCTCAACTAGCATGTTAGACTTTTAAGAGCAGTCAATAGAGTACAACGGTCCACATTGATGCTTTGGAATTGCTCAACTCTCTCCATAGAGGAGCTTTTCACGTCTTTGAGCAATTTGAGACATAACTTGGTCTATTCGCGTCTTTACCTTACGAAACTAGGCACAAAGGCTCAATTAGAGTGTTAGACATTTAAGAGCACTAAATAGAGTACAACGGTCCACATTGATTCTTTGGAATTGCTCAACTCTCTCCATGGAGGAGCATTTCACGTTTTTGTGCAATTTGAAACACAACTTGGTCTATTCGCATCTTTACCTTACGAAACGTGGCACGAAGGCTCAAACAGCAAGTTAGACTTTTAAGAGCACTAAATAGAGTACAACGGTCCACATTGATGCTTTGGAATTGCTCAACTCTCTCCATAGAGGAGCTTTTCACGTTTTTGTGCAATTTGAGACATAACTTGGTCTATTCGCATCTTTACCTTACGAAACGTGGCACGAAGGCTCAAATAACAAGTTAGACTTTTAAGAGCACTAAATAGAGTGCAACGGTCCACATTGATGCTTTGGAATTGCTCAACTCTCTCCATGGAGAAGCTTTACACGTCTTTGAACAATTTGAGACATAACTTGGTCTATTCGCGTCTTTACCTTATGAAACGTGGCACAAAGGCTCAATTAGAGTGTTAGACATTTAGGAGCACTAAATAGAGTAGAACGGTCCACATTGATGCTTTGGCATTGCTCAACTCTCTCCATGGAGGAGCTTTTCACGTTTTTGTGCAATTTCAAACATAACTTGGTCTATTCGCATCTTTACCTCACAAAACGTGGCACGAAGGCTCAACTAGCAAGTTAGACTTTTAAGAGCACTAAATAGAGTACAACGGTCCACATTGATGCTTTGGAATTGCTCAACTCTCTCCATAGAGGAGCTTTTCATGTCTTTGAGCAATTTGAGACATAACTTGGTCTATTCGCGTCTTTAACTTATGAAACGTGGCACGAAGGCTCAAATAGCGAGTTAGACTTTTAAGAGCACTAAATAGAGTGCAACGGTCCACATTGATGCTTTGGAATTGCTAACTCTCTCCATAGAGGAGCTTTTCACGTCTTTGAGCAGTTTGAGACATAACTTGGTCTATTCGCGTCTTTACCTTACGAAACGTGGCACAAAGGCTCAATTAGAGTGTTAGACATTTAGGAGCACTAAATAGAGTACAACGGTCCACATTGATGCTTTGGAATTGCCCAACTCTCTCCATGGAGGAGCTTCTCACGTTTTTGTGCAATTTCAAACATAACTTGGTCTATTCGCATCTTTACCTTAAAAAAGTGGCACGAAGGCTCAACTAGCAAGTGAGACTTTTAAGAGCAGTCAATAGTGTACAACGGTCCACATTGATGCTTTGGAATTGCTCAACTCTCTCCACAGAGCACGTTTTTGTGCAATTTGAGACATAACATGGTCTATTTGCGTCTTTACCTTACGAAACGTGGCACGAAGGCTCAACTAGCAAGTTATACTTTTAAGAGCACTAAATAGAGTACAACGGTCCACATTGATACGTTGGAATTGCTCAACTCTCTCCATGGAGGAGCTTTTCACGTTTTTGTGCAATTTGAGACATAACATTGTCTAGTTGCGTCTTTACCTCACGAAACGTGGCACGAAGGCTCAAATAGCAAGTTAGACTTTTAAGAGCACTAAATAGAGTACAACGGTCCACATTGATGCTTTGGAATTGCTCAACTCTCTCCATGGAGGAGCTTTTCACGTTTTTGTGCAATTTGAGACATAACATTGTCTAGTGGCGTCTTTACCTCACGAAACGTGGCACGAAGGCTCTACTAGCAAGTTAGACTTTTAAGAGCACTAAATAGAGTAAAACGGCCCACATTGATGCTTTGGAATTGCTCCACTCTCTCCATAGAGGAGCTTTTCATGTCTTTGAACAATTTGAGACATAACTTGGTCTATTCGCGTCTTTACCTTACGAAACGTGGCACAAAGGCTCAATTATAGTGTTAGACATTTAAGAGCACTAAATAGAGTACAACGGTCCACATTGATGCTTTGGAATTGCCCAACTCTCTCCATGGAGGAGCTTTTCACGTTTTTGTGCAATTTCAAACATAACTTGGTCTATTCACATCTTTACCTTAAAAAAGTGGCACGAAGGCTCAACTAGCAAGTGAGACTTTTAAGAGCAGTCAATAGTGTACAACGGTCCACATTGATGCTTTGGAATTGCTCAACTCTCTCCACAGAGCACGTTTTTGTGCAATTTGAGACATAACATGGTCTATTTGCGTCTTTACCTTACGAAACGTGGCACGAAGGCTCAACTAGCAAGTTATACTTTTAAGAGCACTAAATAGAGTACAACGGTCCACATTGATAATTTGGAATTGCTCAACTTTCTCCAGGGAGGAGCTTTTCACATTTTTGTGCAATTTCAAACATAACTTGGTCTATTCGCATCTTTACCATACGAAACGTGGCACGAAGGGTCAAATAGCAAGTTAGACTTTTAAGAGCACTAAATAGAGTGCAATGGTCCACATTGATGCTTTGGAATTGCTCAACTCTCTCCATAGAGGAGCTTTTCACGTCTTTGAACAATTTGAGACATAACTTGGTCTATTCGCGTCTTTACCTTACGAAACGTGGCACAAAGGCTCAATTAGAGTGTTAGACATTTAAGAGCACTAAATAGAGTACAACGGTCCACATTGATGCTTTGGAATTGCTCAACTCTCTCCATGGAGGAGCTTTTCACGTTTTTGTGCAATTTCAAACATAACTTGGTCTATTCGCATCTTTACCTTACAAAACGTGGCACGAAGGCTCAACTAGCATGTTAGACTTTTAAGAGCAGTAAATAGAGTACAACGGTCCACATTGATGCTTTGGAATTGCTCAACTCTCTCCATAGAGGAGCTTTTCACTTCTTTGAGCAATTTGAGACATAACTTGGTCTATTCGCGTCTTTACCTTACGAAACGAGGCACAAAGGCTCAATTAGAGTGTTAGACATTTAAGAGCACTAAATAGAGTACAACGGTCCACATTGATTCTTTGGAATTGCTCAACTCTCTCCATGGAGGAGCATTTCACGTTTTTGTACAATTTGAAACACAACTTGGTCTATTCGCATCTTTACCTTACGAAACGTGGCACGAAGGCTCAAATAGCAAGTTAGACTTTTAAGAGCACTAAATAGAGTACAACGGTCCACATTGATGCTTTGGAATTGCTCAACTCTCTCCATAGAGGAGCTTTTCACGTTTTTGTGCAATTTGAGACATAACATTGTCTAGTTGCGTCTTTACCTCACGAAACGTGGCACGAAGGCTCAAATAGCAAGTTAGACTTTTAAGAGCACTAAATAGAGTACAACGGTCCACATTGATGCTTTGGAATTGCTCAACTCTCTCCATGGAGGAGCTTTTCACGTTTTTGTGCAATTTGAGACATAACATTGTCTAGTGGCGTCTTTACCTCACGAAACGTGGCACGAAGGCTCTACTAGCAAGTTAGACTTTTAAGAGCACTAAATAGAGTAAAACGGCCCACATTGATGCTTTGGAATTGCTCCACTCTCTCCATAGAGGAGCTTTTCATGTCTTTGAACAATTTGAGACATAACTTGGTCTATTCGCGTCTTTACCTTACGAAACGTGGCACAAAGGCTCAATTATAGTGTTAGACATTTAAGAGCACTAAATAGAGTACAACGGTCCACATTGATGCTTTGGAATTGCCCAACTCTCTCCATGGAGGAGCTTTTCACGTTTTTGTGCAATTTCAAACATAACTTGGTCTATTCACATCTTTACCTTAAAAAAGTGGCACGAAGGCTCAACTAGCAAGTGAGACTTTTAAGAGCAGTCAATAGTGTACAACGGTCCACATTGATGCTTTGGAATTGCTCAACTCTCTCCACAGAGCACGTTTTTGTGCAATTTGAGACATAACATGGTCTATTTGCGTCTTTACCTTACGAAACGTGGCACGAAGGCTCAACTAGCAAGTTATACTTTTAAGAGCACTAAATAGAGTACAACGGTCCACATTGATAATTTGGAATTGCTCAACTTTCTCCAGGGAGGAGCTTTTCACATTTTTGTGCAATTTCAAACATAACTTGGTCTATTCGCATCTTTACCATACGAAACGTGGCACGAAGGGTCAAATAGCAAGTTAGACTTTTAAGAGCACTAAATAGAGTGCAATGGTCCACATTGATGCTTTGGAATTGCTCAACTCTCTCCATAGAGGAGCTTTTCACGTCTTTGAACAATTTGAGACATAACTTGGTCTATTCGCGTCTTTACCTTACGAAACGTGGCACAAAGGCTCAATTAGAGTGTTAGACATTTAAGAGCACTAAATAGAGTACAACGGTCCACATTGATGCTTTGGAATTGCTCAACTCTCTCCATGGAGGAGCTTTTCACGTTTTTGTGCAATTTCAAACATAACTTGGTCTATTCGCATCTTTACCTTACAAAACGTGGCACGAAGGCTCAACTAGCATGTTAGACTTTTAAGAGCAGTAAATAGAGTACAACGGTCCACATTGATGCTTTGGAATTGCTCAACTCTCTCCATAGAGGAGCTTTTCACTTCTTTGAGCAATTTGAGACATAACTTGGTCTATTCGCGTCTTTACCTTACGAAACGAGGCACAAAGGCTCAATTAGAGTGTTAGACATTTAAGAGCACTAAATAGAGTACAACGGTCCACATTGATTCTTTGGAATTGCTCAACTCTCTCCATGGAGGAGCATTTCACGTTTTTGTACAATTTGAAACACAACTTGGTCTATTCGCATCTTTACCTTACGAAACGTGGCACGAAGGCTCAAATAGCAAGTTAGACTTTTAAGAGCACTAAATAGAGTACAACGGTCCACATTGATGCTTTGGAATTGCTCAACTCTCTCCATAGAGGAGCTTTTCACGTTTTTGTGCAATTTGAGACATAACTTGGTCTATTCGCATCTTTACCTTACGAAACGTGGCACGAAGGCTCAAATAACAAGTTAGACTTTTAAGAGCACTAAATAGAGTGCAACGGTCCACATTGATGCTTTGGAATTGCTCAACTCTCTCTATAGAGGAGCTTTACACGTCTTTGAACAATTTGAGACATAACTTGGTCTATTCGCGTCTTTACCTTACGAAATGTGGCACAAAGGCTCAATTAGAGTGTTAGACATTTAGGAGCACTAAATAGAGTAGAACAGTCCACATTGATGCTTTGGAATTGCTCAACTCTCTCCATGGAGGAGCTTTTCACGTTTTTGTGCAATTTCAAACATAACTTGGTCTATTCGCATCTTTACCTCACAAAACGTGGCACGAAGGCTCAACTAGCAAGTTAGACTTTTAAGAGCACTAAATAGAGTACAACGGTCCACATTGATGCTTTGGAATTGCTCAACTCTCTCCGTAGAGGAGCTTTTCACGTCTTTGAGCAATTTGAGACATAACTTGGTCTATTCGCGTCTTCACCTTACGAAACGTGGCACGAAGGCTCAAATAGCAAGTTAGACTTTTAAGAGCACTAAATAAAGTGCAACGGTCCACATTGAAGCTTTGGAATTGCTCAACTCTCTCCATAGAGGAGCTTTTCACGTCTTTGAGCAATTTGAGACATAACTTGTTCTATTCGCGTCTTTACCTTACGAAACGTGGCACAAAGGCTCAATTAGAGTGTTAGACATTTAGGAGCACTAAATAGAGTAGAACGGTCCACATTGATGCTTTGGAATTGCTCAACTCTCTCCATGGAGGAGCTTTTCACGTTTTTGTGCAATTTCAAACATAACTTGGTCTATTCGCATCTTTACCTCACAAAACGTGGCACGAAGGCTCAACTAGCAAGTTAGACTTTTAAGAGCACTAAATAGAGTACAACGGTCCACATTGATGCTTTGGAATTGCTCAACTTTCTCCGTAGAGGAGCTTTTCACGTCTTTGAGCAATTTGAGACATAACTTGGTCTATTCGCGTCTTCACCTTACGAAACGTGGCACGAAGGCTCAAATAGCAAGTTAGACTTTTAAGAGCACTAAATAAAGTGCAACGGTCCACATTGATGCTTTGGAATTGCTCAACTCTCTCCATAGGGGAGCTTTTCACGTCTTTGAGCAATTTGAGACATAACTTGTTCTATTCGCGTCTTTACCTTACGAAACGTGGCACAAAGGCTCAATTAGAGTGTTAGACATTTAGGAGCACTAAATAGAGTACAACGGTCCACATTGATGCTTTGGAATTGCTCAACTCTCTCCATAGAGGAGCTTTTCATGTCTTTGAGCAATTTGAGACATAACTTGGTCTATTCGCGTCTTTAACTTACGAAACGTGGCACGAAGGCTCAAATAGCGAGTTAAACTTTTAAGAGCACTAAATAGAGTGCAACGGTCCACATTGATGCTTTGGAATTGCTAACTCTCTCCATAGAGGAGCTTTTCACGTCTTTGAGCAGTTTGAGACATAACTTGGTCTATTCGCGTCTTTACCTTACGAAACGTGGCACAAAGGCTCAATTAGAGTGTTAGACATTTAGGAGCACTAAATAGAGTACAACGGTCCACATTGATGCTTTGGAATTGCCCAACTCTCTCCATGGAGGAGCTTCTCACGTTTTTGTGCAATTTCAAACATAACTTGGTCTATTCGCATCTTTACCTTAAAAAAGTGGCACGAAGGCTCAACTAGCAAGTGAGACTTTTAAGAGCAGTCAATAGTGTACAACGGTCCACATTGATGCTTTGGAATTGCTCAACTCTCTCCACAGAGCACGTTTTTGTGCAATTTGAGACATAACATGGTCTATTTGCGTCTTTACCTTACGAAACGTGGCACGAAGGCTCAACTAGCAAGTTATACTTTTAAGAGCACTAAATAGAGTACAACGGTCCACATTGATGCTTTGGAATTGCTCAACTCTCTCCATGGAGGAGCTTTTCACGTTTTTATGCAATTTGAGACATAACATTGTCTAGTGGCGTCTTTACCTCACGAAACGTGGCACGAAGGCTCAACTAGCAAGTTAGACTTTTAAGAGCACTAAATAGAGTACAACGGCCCACATTGATGCTTTGGAATTGCTCCACTCTCTCCATAGAGGAGCTTTTCACGTCTTTGAACAATTTGAGACATAACTTGGTCTATTCGCGTCTTTACCTTACGAAACGTGGCACAAAGGCTCAATTACAGTGTTAGACATTTAAGAGCACTAAATAGAGTACAACGGTCCACATTGATGCTTTGGAATTGCCCAACTCTCTCCATGGAGGAGCTTTTCACGTTTTTGTGCAATTTCAAACATAACTTGGTCTATTCACATCTTTACCTTAAAAAAGTGGCACGAAGGCTCAACTAGCAAGTGAGACTTTTAAGAGCAGTCAATAGTGTACAACGGTCCACATTGATGCTTTAGAATTGCTCAACTCTCTCCACAGAGCACGTTTTTGTGCAATTTGAGACATAACATGGTCTATTTGCGTCTTTACCTTACGAAACGTGGCACGAAGGCTCAACTAGCAAGTTATACTTTTAAGAGCACTAAATAGAGTACAACGGTCCACATTGATAATTTGGAATTGCTCAACTTTCTCCAGGGAGGAGCTTTTCACATTTTTGTGCAATTTCAAACATAACTTGGTCTATTCGCATCTTTACCATACGAAACGTGGCACGAAGGGTCAAATAGCAAGTTAGACTTTTAAGAGCACTAAATAGAGTGCAACGGTCCACATTGATGCTTTGGAATTGCTCAACTCTCTCCATAGAGGAGCTTTTCACGTCTTTGAACAATTTGAGACATAACTTGGTCTATTCGCGTCTTTACCTTACGAAACGTGGCACAAAGGCTCAATTAGAGTGTTAGACATTTAAGAGCACTAAATAGAGTACAACGGTCCACATTGATGCTTTGGAATTGCTCAACTCTCTCCATGGGGGAGCTTTTCACGTTTTTGTGCAATTTCAAACATAACTTGGTCTATTCGCATCTTTACCTTACAAAACGTGGCACGAAGGCTCAACTAGCATGTTAGACTTTTAAGAGCAGTAAATAGAGTACAACGGTCCACATTGATGCTTTGGAATTGCTCAACTCTCTCCATAGAGGAGCTTTTCACGTCTTTGAGCAATTTGAGACATAACTTGGTCTATTCGCGTCTTTACCTTACGAAACGAGGCACAAAGGCTCAATTAGAGTGTTAGACATTTAAGAGCACTAAATAGAGTACAACGGTCCACATTGATTCTTTGGAATTGCTCAACTCTCTCCATGGAGGAGCATTTCACGTTTTTGTACAATTTGAAACACAACTTGGTCTATTCGCATCTTTACCTTACGAAACGTGGCACGAAGGCTCAAATAGCAAGTTAGACTTTTAAGAGCACTAAATAGAGTACAACGGTCCACATTGATGCTTTGGAATTGCTCAACTCTCTCCATAGAGGAGCTTTTCACGTTTTTGTGCAATTTGAGACATAACTTGGTCTATTCGCATCTTTACCTTACGAAACGTGGCACGAAGGCTCAAATAACAAGTTAGACTTTTAAGAGCACTAAATAGAGTGCAACGGTCCACATTGATGCTTTGGAATTGCTCAACTCTCTCCATAGAGGAGCTTTACACGTCTTTGAACAATTTGAGACATAACTTGGTCTATTCGCGTCTTTACCTTACGAAACGTGGCACAAAGGCTCAATTAGAGTGTTAGACATTTAGGAGCACTAAATAGAGTAGAACAGTCCACATTAATGCTTTGGAATTGCTCAACTCTCTCCATGGAGGAGCTTTTCACGTTTTTGTGCAATTTCAAACATAACTTGGTCTATTCGCATCTTTACCTCACAAAACGTGGCACGAAGGCTCAACTAGCAAGTTAGACTTTTAAGAGCACTAAATAGAGTACAACGGTCCACATTGATGCTTTGGAATTGCTCAACTCTCTCCGTAGAGGAGCTTTTCACGTCTTTGAGCAATTTGAGACATAACTTGGTCTATTCGCGTCTTCACCTTACGAAACGTGGCACGAAGGCTCAAATAGCAAGTTAGACTTTTAAGAGCACTAAATAAAGTGCAACGGTCCACATTGAAGCTTTGGAATTGCTCAACTCTCTCCATAGAGGAGCTTTTCACTTCTTTGAGCAATTTGAGACATAACTTGGTCTATTCGCGTCTTTACCTTACGAAACGTGGCACAAAGGCTCAATTAGAGTGTTAGACATTTAGGAGCACTAAATAGAGTACAACGGTCCACATTGATGCTTTGGAATTGCCCAACTCTCTCCATGGAGGAGCTTCTCACGTTTTTGTGCAATTTCAAACATAACTTGGTCTATTCGCATCTTTTCCTTAAAAAAGTGGCACGAAGGCTCAACTAGCAAGTGAGACTTTTAAGAGCAGTCAATAGTGTACAACGGTCCACATTGATGCTTTGGAATTGCTCAACTCTCTCCACAGAGCACGTTTTTGTACAATTTGAGACATAACATGGTCTATTTGCGTCTTTACCTTACGAAACGTGGCACGAAGGCTCAACTAGCAAGTTATACTTTTAAGAGCACTAAATAGAGTACAACGGTCCACATTGATGCTTTGGAATTGCTCAACTCTCTCCATGGAGGAGCTTTTCACGTTTTTATGCAATTTGAGACATAACATTGTCTAGTGGCGTCTTTACCTCACGAAACGTGGCACGAAGGCTCAACTAGCAAGTTAGACTTTTAAGAGCACTAAATAGAGTACAACGGCCCACATTGATGCTTTGGAATTGCTCCACTCTCTCCATAGAGGAGCTTTTCACGTCTTTGAACAATTTGAGACATAACTTGGTCTATTCGCGTCTTTACCTTACGAAACGTGGCACAAAGGCTCAATTACAGTGTTAGACATTTAAGAGCACTAAATAGAGTACAACGGTCCACATTGATGCTTTGGAATTGCCCAACTCTCTCCATGGAGGAGCTTTTCACGTTTTTGTGCAATTTCAAACATAACTTGGTCTATTCACATCTTTACCTTAAAAAAGTGGCACGAAGGCTCAACTAGCAAGTGAGACTTTTAAGAGCAGTCAATAGTGTACAACGGTCCACATTGATGCTTTAGAATTGCTCAACTCTCTCCACAGAGCACGTTTTTGTGCAATTTGAGACATAACATGGTCTATTTGCGTCTTTACCTTACGAAACGTGGCACGAAGGCTCAACTAGCAAGTTATACTTTTAAGAGCACTAAATAGAGTACAACGGTCCACATTGATAATTTGGAATTGCTCAACTTTCTCCAGGGAGGAGCTTTTCACATTTTTGTGCAATTTCAAACATAACTTGGTCTATTCGCATCTTTACCATACGAAACGTGGCACGAAGGGTCAAATAGCAAGTTAGACTTTTAAGAGCACTAAATAGAGTGCAACGGTCCACATTGATGCTTTGGAATTGCTCAACTCTCTCCATAGAGGAGCTTTTCACGTCTTTGAACAATTTGAGACATAACTTGGTCTATTCGCGTCTTTACCTTACGAAACGTGGCACAAAGGCTCAATTAGAGTGTTAGACATTTAAGAGCACTAAATAGAGTACAACGGTCCACATTGATGCTTTGGAATTGCTCAACTCTCTCCATGGGGGAGCTTTTCACGTTTTTGTGCAATTTCAAACATAACTTGGTCTATTCGCATCTTTACCTTACAAAACGTGGCACGAAGGCTCAACTAGCATGTTAGACTTTTAAGAGCAGTAAATAGAGTACAACGGTCCACATTGATGCTTTGGAATTGCTCAACTCTCTCCATAGAGGAGCTTTTCACGTCTTTGAGCAATTTGAGACATAACTTGGTCTATTCGCGTCTTTACCTTACGAAACGAGGCACAAAGGCTCAATTAGAGTGTTAGACATTTAAGAGCACTAAATAGAGTACAACGGTCCACATTGATTCTTTGGAATTGCTCAACTCTCTCCATGGAGGAGCATTTCACGTTTTTGTACAATTTGAAACACAACTTGGTCTATTCGCATCTTTACCTTACGAAACGTGGCACGAAGGCTCAAATAGCAAGTTAGACTTTTAAGAGCACTAAATAGAGTACAACGGTCCACATTGATGCTTTGGAATTGCTCAACTCTCTCCATAGAGGAGCTTTTCACGTTTTTGTGCAATTTGAGACATAACTTGGTCTATTCGCATCTTTACCTTACGAAACGTGGCACGAAGGCTCAAATAACAAGTTAGACTTTTAAGAGCACTAAATAGAGTGCAACGGTCCACATTGATGCTTTGGAATTGCTCAACTCTCTCCATAGAGGAGCTTTACACGTCTTTGAACAATTTGAGACATAACTTGGTCTATTCGCGTCTTTACCTTACGAAACGTGGCACAAAGGCTCAATTAGAGTGTTAGACATTTAGGAGCACTAAATAGAGTAGAACAGTCCACATTAATGCTTTGGAATTGCTCAACTCTCTCCATGGAGGAGCTTTTCACGTTTTTGTGCAATTTCAAACATAACTTGGTCTATTCGCATCTTTACCTCACAAAACGTGGCACGAAGGCTCAACTAGCAAGTTAGACTTTTAAGAGCACTAAATAGAGTACAACGGTCCACATTGATGCTTTGGAATTGCTCAACTCTCTCCGTAGAGGAGCTTTTCACGTCTTTGAGCAATTTGAGACATAACTTGGTCTATTCGCGTCTTCACCTTACGAAACGTGGCACGAAGGCTCAAATAGCAAGTTAGACTTTTAAGAGCACTAAATAAAGTGCAACGGTCCACATTGAAGCTTTGGAATTGCTCAACTCTCTCCATAGAGGAGCTTTTCACGTCTTTGAACAATTTGAGACATAACTTGGTCTATTCGCGTCTTTACCTTACGAAACGAGGCACAAAGGCTCAATTAGAGTGTTAGACATTTAAGAGCACTAAATAGAGTACAACGGTCCACATTGATTCTTTGGAATTGCTCAACTCTCTCCATGGAGGAGCATTTCACGTTTTTGTACAATTTGAAACACAACTTGGTCTATTCGCATCTTTACCTCACAAAACGTGGCACGAAGGCTCAACTAGCAAGTTAGACTTTTAAGAGCACTAAATAGAGTACAACGGTCCACATTGATGCTTTGGAATTGCTCAACTCTCTCCGTAGAGGAGCTTTTCACGTCTTTGAGCAATTTGAGACATAACTTGGTCTATTCGCGTCTTCACCTTACGAAACGTGGCACGAAGGCTCAAATAGCAAGTTAGACTTTTAAGAGCACTAAATAAAGTGCAACGGTCCACATTGAAGCTTTGGAATTGCTCAACTCTCTCCATAGAGGAGCTTTTCACGTCTTTGAACAATTTGAGACATAACTTGGTCTATTCGCGTCTTTACCTTACGAAACGTGGCACAAAGGCTCAATTACAGTGTTAGACATTTAAGAGTACTAAATAGAGTACAACGGTCCACATTGATGCTTTGGAATTGCCCAACTCTCTCCATGGAGGAGCTTTTCACGTTTTTGTGCAATTTCAAACATAACTTGGTCTATTCACATCTTTACCTTAAAAAAGTGGCACGAAGGCTCAACTAGCAAGTGAGACTTTTAAGAGCAGTCAATAGTGTACAACGGTCCACATTGATGCTTTAGAATTGCTCAACTCTCTCCACAGAGCACGTTTTTGTGCAATTTGAGACATAACATGGTCTATTTGCGTCTTTACCTTACGAAACGTGGCACGAAGGCTCAACTAGCAAGTTATACTTTTAAGAGCACTAAATAGAGTACAACGGTCCACATTGATAATTTGGAATTGCTCAACTTTCTCCAGGGAGGAGCTTTTCACATTTTTGTGCAATTTCAAACATAACTTGGTCTATTCGCATCTTTACCATACGAAACGTGGCACGAAGGGTCAAATAGCAAGTTAGACTTTTAAGAGCACTAAATAGAGTGCAACGGTCCACATTGATGCTTTGGAATTGCTCAACTCTCTCCATAGAGGAGCTTTTCACGTCTTTGAACAATTTGAGACATAACTTGGTCTATTCGCGTCTTTACCTTACGAAACGTGGCACAAAGGCTCAATTAGAGTGTTAGACATTTAAGAGCACTAAATAGAGTACAACGGTCCACATTGATGCTTTGGAATTGCTCAACTCTCTCCATGGGGGAGCTTTTCACGTTTTTGTGCAATTTCAAACATAACTTGGTCTATTCGCATCTTTACCTTACAAAACGTGGCACGAAGGCTCAACTAGCATGTTAGACTTTTAAGAGCAGTAAATAGAGTACAACGGTCCACATTGATGCTTTGGAATTGCTCAACTCTCTCCATAGAGGAGCTTTTCACGTCTTTGAGCAATTTGAGACATAACTTGGTCTATTCGCGTCTTTACCTTACGAAACGAGGCACAAAGGCTCAATTAGAGTGTTAGACATTTAAGAGCACTAAATAGAGTACAACGGTCCACATTGATTCTTTGGAATTGCTCAACTCTCTCCATGGAGGAGCATTTCACGTTTTTGTACAATTTGAAACACAACTTGGTCTATTCGCATCTTTACCTTACGAAACGTGGCACGAAGGCTCAAATAGCAAGTTAGACTTTTAAGAGCACTAAATAGAGTACAACGGTCCACATTGATGCTTTGGAATTGCTCAACTCTCTCCATAGAGGAGCTTTTCACGTTTTTGTGCAATTTGAGACATAACTTGGTCTATTCGCATCTTTACCTTACGAAACGTGGCACGAAGGCTCAAATAACAAGTTAGACTTTTAAGAGCACTAAATAGAGTGCAACGGTCCACATTGATGCTTTGGAATTGCTCAACTCTCTCCATAGAGGAGCTTTACACGTCTTTGAACAATTTGAGACATAACTTGGTCTATTCGCGTCTTTACCTTACGAAACGTGGCACAAAGGCTCAATTAGAGTGTTAGACATTTAGGAGCACTAAATAGAGTAGAACAGTCCACATTGATGCTTTGGAATTGCTCAACTCTCTCCATGGAGGAGCTTTTCACGTTTTTGTGCAATTTCAAACATAACTTGGTCTATTCGCATCTTTACCTCACAAAACGTGGCACGAAGGCTCAACTAGCAAGTTAGACTTTTAAGAGCACTAAATAGAGTACAACGGTCCACATTGATGCTTTGGAATTGCTCAACTCTCTCCGTAGAGGAGCTTTTCACGTCTTTGAGCAATTTGAGACATAACTTGGTCTATTCGCGTCTTCACCTTACGAAACGTGGCACGAAGGCTCAAATAGCAAGTTAGACTTTTAAGAGCACTAAATAAAGTGCAACGGTCCACATTGAAGCTTTGGAATTGCTCAACTCTCTCCATAGAGGAGCTTTTCACGTCTTTGAGCAATTTGAGACATAACTTGTTCTATTCGCGTCTTTACCTTACGAAACGTGGCACAAAGGCTCAATTAGAGTGTTAGACATTTAGGAGCACTAAATAGAGTAGAACGGCCCACATTGATGCTTTGGAATAGCTCCACTCTCTCCATAGAGGAGCTTTTCACGTCTTTGAACAATTTGAGACATAACTTGGTCTATTCGCGTCTTTACCTTACGAAACGTGGCACAAAGGCTCAATTACAGTGTTAGACATTTAAGAGCACTAAATAGAGTACAACGGTCCACATTGATGCTTTGGAATTGCCCAACTCTCTCCATGGAGGAGCTTTTCACATTTTTGTGCAATTTCAAACATAACTTGGTCTATTCGCATCTTTACCTTAAAAAAGTGGCACGAAGGCTCAACTAGCTAGTGAGACTTTTAAGAGCAGTCAATAGTGTACAACGGTCCACATTGATGCTTTGGAATTGCTCAACTCTCTCCACAGAGCACGTTTTTGTGCAATTTGAGACATAACATGGTCTATTTGCGTCTTTACCTTGCGAAACGTGGCACGAAGGCTCAACTAGCAAGTTATACTTTTAAGAGCACTAAATAGAGTACAACGGTCCACATTGATACTTTGGAATTGCTCAACTTTCTCCATGGAGGAGCTTTTCACGTTTTTGTGCAATTTCAAACATAACTTGGTCTATTCGCATCTTTACCATACGAAACGTGGCACGAAGGGTCAAATAGCAAGTTAGACTTTTAAGAGCACTAAATAGAGTGCAACGGTCCACATTGATGCTTTGGAATTGCTCAACTCTCTCCATAGAGGAGCTTTTCACGTCTTTGAACAATTTGAGACATAACTTGGTCTATTCGCGTCTTTACCTTACGAAACGTGGCACAAAGGCTCAATTAGAGTGTTAGACATTTAAGAGCACTAAATAGAGTACAACGGTCCACATTGATTCTTTGGAATTGCTCAACTCTCTCCAAGGAGGAGCTTTTCACGTTTTTGTGCAATTTCAAACATAACTTGGTCTATTCGCATCTTTACCATACGAAACGTGGCACGAAGGGTCAAATAGCAAGTTAGACTTTTAAGAGCACTAAATAGAGTGCAACGGTCCACATTGATGCTTTGGAATTGCTCAACTCTCTCCATAGAGGAGCTTTTCACGTCTTTGAACAATTTGAGACATAACTTGGTCTATTCGCGTCTTTACCTTACGAAACGTGGCACAAAGGCTCAATTAGAGTGTTAGACATTTAAGAGCACTAAATAGAGTACAACGGTCCACATTGATTCTTTGGAATTGCTCAACTCTCTCCAAGGAGGAGCTTTTCACGTTTCTGTGCAATTTCAAACATAACTTGGTCTATTCGCATCTTTACCTTACGAAACGTGGCACGAAGGCTCAAATAGCAAGTTATACTTTTAAGAACACTAAATAGAGTGCAACGGTCCACATTGATGTTGGATCGGATGGCACCACAAGAGGGGGGGTGAATTGTGTCCTTAGTCAATTTTAGACTAGGTCACCTTTTTTTTTTGTTTCACCCTAAGCGGAAGCTAAATACCAAATTGAGTACTAGTGTAGATGTATATAAATCAAGTAGAACAATCAATTCGAGCAAATCACATATAAAATCCTAATATGATTGTATGGTCTCCTAATGGCAGATTTGAGCACAAAGCAATCAAATAAGCTCAAGCAAGTCAAGGACAATTGATATAAGCAAGATAGATAACTTTAAGATCAAGAACCAAGCAAGATGATCAAGTATGTATATGTCACTTGTAAAACAAATGTAATTAGGGCACAAAATCAGATTTGACAATTAATTGAACAAGCTTGACTCTAGCAACCTAAATGATCAATTTCAAGTACGTATGATATGAGAATGCAATGCTAATTGAAATTGCTGGAAAGTAAAAGAGGCAAGAGATTTATAGTGGTTCGGCTTAACCCAAGCCTACTCCACTCCCCAAGTCCCACTTGGGAATTTCAAACACTCCACTATAGCTTGTTCAACCGAGTCAAGCGGAACTCATACAACCAGTGTTTTTGTAGCTCAAACACCAAACTTTACACACCGTGTGGTTTATAGCTCACCACACCAAACTCTACACACCGTGTGGTTTGTAGCTCACCACACTAACTTAATCAACAAAATACAAGCTCAAAAATGGCTCTAAGAATAACCGGGTATGAGATAAGTTTAGGCTCAAAGGCTGGCTCTTTAGTAGCTAGATATGGAAGTGTTTAGGCTCAATTTATGTTCTGGAAATCAGATTGTTCAAGTAAGAAAATGGCTCTTGAGGAAATGATAAGAATCAAGTAAGAAAGGCTCAAGAGTAACAATAAAGCTTTACTTGGCTAGTGTGTATGATCTCTCTTCAAAATCAAGTATGTAATCAAGGAATGAATGAGTGAAAGAATGAAAGCTTAGAAGATGAAGAACACTAGAGAGAGAGAGTGTAATTTTCGGCCAAGTATATGCACCATAGACAAAGAGTTAGTTTTTATAGAAATTGTGGAGTGTAAGCTCATGAAATGAGAGCCATTGGATTGATATGAAAGATATGGACCCTTGGATCATTATAGACGTTAGAAGGCTTAGAGAAGTGTGAAAATGATTACAACAAGTCTTTTTTGGTAGGAAGAAATAATGGTTTTTGGATGGATATAGACTTTGGAGGCCACCTTGAAAGATACAACAATTGACTTGAGAAAAGTTTGTCTTTTAGGTGGAGTAAATCATGGCTTTTGAATGGATATAGACTTTAGAGGCATCTTGAAAGATACAACAATTGACTTGAGAAAAGTTTGTCTCTTAGGTGGAATAAATGATGGCCTTTGGATCAAATGAAGATTCAATTTTGGCCATAGGATGTAAAGTAGGAGAGATAAGAATAAAGCTTGAATCTTTGGCCATTGGATTAAAATGTGATTTTGATGTAGAGAGAATATGATCCATTGGATGTGGAGTTTCTTGGTGGGAAAGAGAAATGGTTTTGAAATAAAGCTTCCCACACATGTGAAGAGAAAAACTTGTCATAAGACTTGTTGTACCTCTTGTCTCCTCCTTTCAAATTAACTTTTCCTTCTCTTCTCTTTTTGGCTCCAAGTCTTCTAGTTAAGATGTAACTATGGTTAACTTGTCTTCTTTGCCATGTCATCAATGCCATGTCATTAATGCCATGTCAACAATGCCATGTCAGCTGCCACGTCACGTCCGTCGATTCTGACTTTGACTAGAAAGTTAATTTTACTTCAATTGATCCCAATTAAGCTCCAAGACATCTTTGGCAAAACTTGACTTATGTTGACCACGAAATTGACTTTCTTAATCATGTTTGACACTGATTAAGCCTTCACTAATGTTGGTCAAGGATGACATTAGGACCAATTTACGTTTTGGTCACCCTACACACAAATCATACTCAAGACATGCTATGTAAACCCTTTTAGGATTTCTTGCAATTAGTCCACGTTAGTTCAATAATCAAATCATCAAATAAGCACAATTGAACTAGTTTAATATAAGTCTTGAATTCCTAAACTAATCAAGTAGCCATATGCACCTAGGTTTCTCAATACAATCAATAGATCAAAGTTCAATCAAAACATGCCGTTGTAATCACTCAAACATATATTCAACATTCTCCCCCTTTTGATGATTACAAAATAACTTATGTAACTTTGAGCTATTTTCTTTAATTCACATGAGAAACTCTCCCCCTCACATTATGCTTCACACAAATAAACTTCCTATAAGCATATGTTTCAATACACACAAGGGAATTGCAATTCAAGACAAGTAAAGTATCAATAGGCAAGGTCTATACAATATGACATTCAAGTTCCTCCCCCTTAACCTATGCATACCAAACTTTAAAGTTCAAAGTCTATTTCTCCCCCTTTATTTTGTAAATGCATCCAAAAGGTGTTCAATATAAGCAATGCATAAAATTCATACACATATCAAGGACTCATTCTCATGCCAAGATTACCTCTTAAAAATTCAAATCTCTCTTGGTTTAGAGGTTTCGTTAGTATGTCCGCAAGTTGGTTCATTGTGTCCACATAATCTAATTTAATTGTCCCTTGAGTCACATGGTCTCTAATAAAATGATGCCTAATTTCAATATGTTTAGCCTTAGAATGATGCACCGGATTTTTAGAAAGGCTAATGGCACTAGTATTATCACAATATATAGGAATATCTTTTAATTTAAGTCCAAAATCATTTAGTTGTTGTCTAATCCATAAGAGTTGAGCACAACAACTCCCTATAGCCATATATTCGGCTTCGGTGGTAGATAGGGCAACACAAGGTTGTTTCTTGGAGAACCAAGAGATAAGCATACTCCCTAGGAATTGGCATGTACCCGAAGTACTCTTCCTATTTATCTTACATCCAGCAAAGTCGGCATCACTATATGCATGTAAATCAAACAATGAATTTTTGTCATACCATAAGCCAAGAGTTGATGTATGCCTAAGATACCTAAATATTCTCTTAACCGCTAGGAAATGAGAATGCATAGGCTGACTTTGAAATCTAGCACACATGCATACACTAAACATAATGTCGGGTCTACTAGAGGTCAAATACAAAAGTGAACCAATCATGGACCTATACATTTTAGAATCATAAGGTTGTCCATCTTCATCTTTTTCAAGTTTAGTTGACACACTCATAGGAGTAGGAGAAGGGTTCAAGGAATCAAAACCAAACTTCCTAAGCATATCATGAATATATTTAGTTTGACTAATATGTATACCTCCCTTAGTTTGTTTAACTTGTAGTCCTAAAAAGAAGGTAAGTTCACCCATCATAGACATCTCAAATTCACTTTTCATGCACAACTCAAATTCTTTGCACATAGCCTCATTAGTAGCACCAAATATAATGTCATCTACATATATTTGAACAATAAGCATGTCATGACCTTTTTCCTTTAAGAACAAAGTGCTATCAATTCTTCCTCTTTTAAAACCATTTTGAATTAAGAATGAGGAAAGTCTATCATACCATGCCCTAGGTGCTTGTTTCAAACCATACAAGGCTTTTGTCAATTTATAAACATGGTTTGGAAAGTTAGGATCTTCAAATCCGGGTGGTTGCTTTACATACACATTCTCATTGATAAAACCATTGAAAAATGCACTTTTGACATCCATTTGATAAAGTTTAAAACCTTTGAAACATGCAAATGCCATAAGTAACCTAATAGCTTCTAACCTAGCTACGGGGGCAAATGTTTCTTCATAGTCAATCCCTTCTTCTTGGTTGTACCCTTGTGCAACCAACCTAGCCTTGTTTCTAATAACTTCACCATCTTCATTCATTTTGTTCTTAAACACCCATTTAGTTCCAATTATGGTTTGGTCTTTAGGTCTTGGAACTAAATGCCAAACTTCATTCCTAGTGAATTGATTCAACTCATCTTGCATAGCAATAATCCATTTATCATCAAGCAAAGCATCATCAATGTTTCTAGGTTCTATTTGAGAAATTAAGGCATAAGAACCATGCACATCAACAATTAAAGCAGTATTCATTAAATTTGCAGTCACATTATCTACCACATTAGCATGCATATCATTATCATTAGGAGCTAAGTGAGATCTACGAGTCCTTACCCCTTGATGCAAATCGCCAATTATGAGTTGTTTGGGATGCTTGTGTTTGTCCTTCACTTGCAGCCATGATGTAGGAGCTGTAGTTTCACTATTGGAGGCCACGGGTGCAACCTCACTTTCTTCCAAGCCCACGGGTGCATCACTGTTTTGTGTCTCCTCGTGCTCATTTCCTCCCTCTTTGCTTGGTCCATCATCTTTAGGTGTAGGAGAGTCATCTTTATCATCTTTTAAGCTCAACTTCTCCAAACCTAACTCAATGTCATCATTCTCAAGCAAAGGGTCAAATGCAAGAGTTTCAATAAATTTAACATGAATGGACTCTTCTATTCTCCTAGACTTTGGATTGTAAACTCTATAAGCTCTAGAAGTTAAAGCATAGCCAACAAATACACAAGGAGTAGATTTTGCATCAAATTTATCTAAGTCATCCTTAGTGTTTAGTACATAACTTTTGCATCAAATTTATCTAAGTCATCCTTAGTGTTTAGTACATAACATTTGCAACCAAAAACTCTAAAGTAGTCAACCTTAGGTTTTCTATCATTCCAAATCTCATAAGGTGTCTTATTTATCTTCTTTCTAATAGATAACCTATTTGTAACATAGCATGCACAATTAATGGCCTCGGCCCACAAGAACTTAGGCAAATCATGTTCACAAAGCATAGTCCTAGCAATTTCTTGTAAAGTTCTATTTTTCCTTTCTACCACCCCATTTTGTTGGGGTGTCCTAGGTGAAGAGAAATCATGTCTAATGCCATATTCATCACATAGATCAATAAATGCATGATTATCAAATTCTCCTCCATGATCACTCCTAATCTTGCTAATGCTTATGTTCTTTTCATTTTGAAGCCTCTTGATTAGTTTTGAAAACTCATGAATGGTCTCATGTTTATGTGCAAGGAAAATCACCCAAGTATATCTAGAATAATCATCAACAATTACAAAGGCATAGGATCTACCACCTACACTTTTAACTCTACTTGGACCAAACAAATCAAGATGCAAAAGTTCTAAAACCCTAGTAGTTGAAACCTGGTTTTTAGACTTGAAAGACTCCCTAGTGTGTTTTCCTCTAATGCATGGCTCACAAGCATCATACATGTCAAAGTTCAAAGAAGGTATGCCTCTAACAAGATTATTTCTAACCAATTTTTCAATTGTAGAAATTCCTATATGTCCTAATCTTCTATGCCATATATTCACATCACTAATATTGGAAATCAAGCATTTAAGTTTGCAATCATTCAAATCTTTCAAATTAATAGAATACACATTACCATCTCTTTTTCCTACAAGCACACATTCATTCATGGCATTTAAAAACTCACACTTTGAATCATCAAAACATATGCGCAAGCCACCATCACACAATTGAGAAATACTAAGAAGGTTAAAAGATAATCCATCAACTAATTGCACATTAGAGATAGAGAAAGAGGATACATCACCTATGGATCCTTGACCAAGGATCCTACCCTTCTTGTTGTCACCAAAAGTCACATGACCACCATTAGAGAACTTCTTGAGAGAAGAAAAAGAACTTGAGTTCCCGGTCATGTGTCTTGAGCAACCACTATCCAAGTACCACTTGGAAGCCTTAGAACTTTTGATTTTCAAGAACACCTCCTCATCCGGATCGGATGAGTTTCCTTTGGCCATCAAGCAAAATCTAGCAAACTCATCCTCACTTGAAGAGCTTTCGGAGTCCGAATCACTCCAAGTAGCTTTGAAGGCTCTCTTGGATTGCTCCTTGCTCTTATCTTTCTTCTTTGGACACTCATACTTCATGTGCCCCTTCTTGCCACACTCAAAGCACCTCAAATCTTTGTCTTGCTCCTCATGGTTCCCTTTGGAGTCGCTTTGATCCCCACGACCAGATTTGAAGTTGTCCCTCTTTGAGTGGCCAAAAGGTCTACCACCTTGTTTCTTCTTGTTTATCAAGTATCTCTTGAACCTCCTTGTCATTAAGGCTACTTCCTCATCACTCAAATCATCTCCACTATCACCTTTGGAGGCAAAAGCAATGCTCTTCTTTTTGGTGTCCTCTTTTTGAGCTTCTCTTGCCTTCAAGTTTGTCTCATATACCAGAAGTGATCCTACAAGCTCATCCAACTTCAAAATTTTGAGATCTTTAGCTTCTTGGATGGCAGTCACTTTGGCATCCCATGCTTCCGGAAGACTTCTCAAGTACTTTTGCACCTTTTCTTGATTGGAGAATGTCTTCCCTAAAGATTCAAGAGAATTCAGAATTTTGGTTAGTCTAATATCCATATCGGTAATAGACTCATGTGGAAACATAGTGAACAATTCATATGAATGCATGAGCATGTTAATCTTAGACTCCTTTACTTGATTAGTTCCCTCATGCTTCATCTCTAACCTAGTCCACATATCTTGAGCCGAAATGCATGTAGAAATATGTTTAGCTTCAATTGAATTCAATGCATTAAATAAAATAGACATAGCTTTAGCATTCAAAGAAATCTTTTTCTTATCATTATCATCCCATTTATCCCTAGGTTTTGAAATCTCTTTTTCGACATCACCGATCTTGGTGGTGATGGTAGGCTCATAAGGTCCATCCTCTATGACATACCTCAAATCAATATCAAGAGACATGAAATAAAGTTTCATTCTCATTTTCCAATGGTCATAGTCTTCTCCATTAAAGAATGGAGGTCTACCACTAGATTGACCCTCTAACACATGATCATGTCTACCACTAGTAGATGCCATCATATAAATCACTAATAATGCACAAGAAAATTACTTCTATATGCAAGGGAACACAAGCTCCGATACCACTTGTTGGATCGGATGGCACCACAAGAGGGGGGGTGAATTGTGTCCTTAGTCAATTTTAGACTAGGTCACCTTTTTTTTTGTTTCACCCTAAGCGGAAGCTAAATACCAAATTGAGTACTAGTGTAGATGTATATAAATCAAGTAGAACAATCAATTCGAGCAAATCACATATAAAATCCTAATATGATTGTATGGTCTCCTAATGGCAGATTTGAGCACAAAGCAATCAAATAAGCTCAAGCAAGTCAAGGACAATTGATATAAGCAAGATAGATAACTTTAAGATCAAGAACCAAGCAAGATGATCAAGTATGTATATGTCACTTGTAAAACAAATGTAATTAGGGCACAAAATCAGATTTGACAATTAATTGAACAAGCTTGACTCTAGCAACCTAAATGATCAATTTCAAGTACGTATGATATGAGAATGCAATGCTAATTGAAATTGCTGGAAAGTAAAAGAGGCAAGAGATTTATAGTGGTTCGGCTTAACCCAAGCCTACTCCACTCCCCAAGTCCCACTTGGGAATTTCAAACACTCCACTATAGCTTGTTCAACCGAGTCAAGCGGAACTCATACAACCAGTGTTTTTGTAGCTCAAACACCAAACTTTACACACCGTGTGGTTTATAGCTCACCACACCAAACTCTACACACCGTGTGGTTTGTAGCTCACCACACTAACTTAATCAACAAAATACAAGCTCAAAAATGGCTCTAAGAATAACCGGGTATGAGATAAGTTTAGGCTCAAAGGCTGGCTCTTTAGTAGCTAGATATGGAAGTGTTTAGGCTCAATTTATGTTCTGGAAATCAGATTGTTCAAGTAAGAAAATGGCTCTTGAGGAAATGATAAGAATCAAGTAAGAAAGGCTCAAGAGTAACAATAAAGCTTTACTTGGCTAGTGTGTATGATCTCTCTTCAAAATCAAGTATGTAATCAAGGAATGAATGAGTGAAAGAATGAAAGCTTAGAAGATGAAGAACACTAGAGAGAGAGAGTGTAATTTTCGGCCAAGTATATGCACCATAGACAAAGAGTTAGTTTTTATAGAAATTGTGGAGTGTAAGCTCATGAAATGAGAGCCATTGGATTGATATGAAAGATATGGACCCTTGGATCATTATAGACGTTAGAAGGCTTAGAGAAGTGTGAAAATGATTACAACAAGTCTTTTTTGGTAGGAAGAAATAATGGTTTTTGGATGGATATAGACTTTGGAGGCCACCTTGAAAGATACAACAATTGACTTGAGAAAAGTTTGTCTTTTAGGTGGAGTAAATCATGGCTTTTGAATGGATATAGACTTTAGAGGCATCTTGAAAGATACAACAATTGACTTGAGAAAAGTTTGTCTCTTAGGTGGAATAAATGATGGCCTTTGGATCAAATGAAGATTCAATTTTGGCCATAGGATGTAAAGTAGGAGAGATAAGAATAAAGCTTGAATCTTTGGCCATTGGATTAAAATGTGATTTTGATGTAGAGAGAATATGATCCATTGGATGTGGAGTTTCTTGGTGGGAAAGAGAAATGGTTTTGAAATAAAGCTTCCCACACATGTGAAGAGAAAAACTTGTCATAAGACTTGTTGTACCTCTTGTCTCCTCCTTTCAAATTAACTTTTCCTTCTCTTCTCTTTTTGGCTCCAAGTCTTCTAGTTAAGATGTAACTATGGTTAACTTGTCTTCTTTGCCATGTCATCAATGCCATGTCATTAATGCCATGTCAACAATGCCATGTCAGCTGCCACGTCACGTCCGTCGATTCTGACTTTGACTAGAAAGTTAATTTTACTTCAATTGATCCCAATTAAGCTCCAAGACATCTTTGGCAAAACTTGACTTATGTTGACCACGAAATTGACTTTCTTAATCATGTTTGACACTGATTAAGCCTTCACTAATGTTGGTCAAGGATGACATTAGGACCAATTTACGTTTTGGTCACCCTACACACAAATCATACTCAAGACATGCTATGTAAACCCTTTTAGGATTTCTTGCAATTAGTCCACGTTAGTTCAATAATCAAATCATCAAATAAGCACAATTGAACTAGTTTAATATAAGTCTTGAATTCCTAAACTAATCAAGTAGCCATATGCACCTAGGTTTCTCAATACAATCAATAGATCAAAGTTCAATCAAAACATGCCGTTGTAATCACTCAAACATATATTCAACAATTGATGCTTTGGAATTGTTCAACTCTCTCCATAGAGGAGCTTTTCACGTCTTTGAGCAATTTAAGACATAACTTGGTCTATTCGCGTCTTTGCCTTATGAAATGTGGCACGAAGGCTCAAATAGCAAGTTAGACTTTTAAGAGCACTAAATAGAGTACAACGGTCCACATTGATGCTTTGGAATTGCTCAACTCTCTCCATGGAGGAGCTTTTCACGTTTTTGTGCAATTTCAAACATAACTTGGTCTATTCGCATCTTTACTTTACCAAACGTGGCACGAAGGCTCAACTAGCATGTTAGACTTTTAAGAGCAGTCAATAGAGTACAATGGTCCACATTGATGCTTTGGAATTGCTCAACTCTCTCCATAGAGGAGCTTTTCACGTCTTTGAGCAATTTGAGACATAACTTGGTCTATTCGCGTCTTTACCTTACGAAACGAGGCACAAAGGCTCAATTAGAGTGTTAGACATTTAAGAGCACTAAATAGAGTACAACGGTCCACATTGATTCTTTGGAATTGCTCAACTCTCTCCATGGAGGAGCATTTCACGTTTTTGTGCAATTTGAAACACAACTTGGTCTATTCGCATCTTTACCTTACGAAACGTGGCACGAAGGCTCAAATAGCAAGTTAGACTTTTAAGAGCACTAAATAGAGTACAACGGTCCACATTGATGCTTTGGAATTGCTCAACTCTCTCCATAGAGGAGCTTTTCACGTTTTTGTGCAATTTGAGACATAACTTGGTCTATTCGCATCTTTACCTTACGAAACGTGGCACGAAGGCTCAAATAACAAGTTAGACTTTTAAGAGCACTAAATAGAGTGCAACGGTCCACATTGATGCTTTGGAATTGCTCAACTCTCTCCATAGAGGAGCTTTACACGTCTTTGAAAAATTTGAGACATAACTTGGTCTATTCGCGTCTTTACCTTACGAAACGTGGCACAAAGGCTCAATTAGAGTGTTAGACAATTAGGAGAACTAAATAGAGTAGAACGGTCCACATTGATGCTTTGGAATTGCTCAACTCTCTCCATGGAGGAGCTTTTCACGTTTTTGTGCAATTTCAAACATAACTTGGTCTATTCGCATCTTTACCTCACAAAACGTGGCACGAAGGCTCAACTAGCAAGTTAGACTTTTAAGAGCACTAAATAGAGTACAACGGTCCACATTGATGCTTTGGAATTGCTCAACTCTCTCCGTAGAGGAGCTTTTCACGTCTTTGAGCAATTTGAGACATAACTTGGTCTATTCGCGTCTTCACCTTACGAAACGTGGCACGAAGGCTCAAATAGCAAGTTAGACTTTTAAGAGCACTAAATAAAGTGCAACGGTCCACATTGATTCTTTGGAATTGCTCAACTCTCTCCATAGAGGAGCTTTTCACGTCTTTGAGCAATTTGAGACATAACTTGTTCTATTCGCGTCTTTACCTTACGAAACGTGGCACAAAGGCTCAATTAGAGTGTTAGACATTTAGGAGCACTAAATAGAGTACAACGGTCCACATTGATGCTTTGGAATTGCTCAACTCTCTCCATAGAGGAGCTTTTCATGTCTTTGAGCAATTTGAGACATAACTTGGTCTATTCGCGTCTTTACCTTACGAAACGTGGCACGAAGGCTCAAATAGCGAGTTAGACTTTTAAGAGCACTAAATAGAGTGCAACGGTCCACATTGATGCTTTGGAATTGCTAACTCTCTCCATAGAGGAGCTTTTCACGTCTTTGAGCAGTTTGAGACATAACTTGGTCTATTCGCGTCTTTACCTTACGAAACGTGGCACAAAGGCTCAATTAGAGTGTTAGACATTTAGGAGCACTAAATAGAGTACAACGGTCCACATTGATGCTTTGGAATTGCCCAACTCTCTCCATGGAGGAGCTTTTCACGTTTTTGTGCAATTTCAAACATAACTTGGTCTATTCGCATCTTTACCTTAAAAAAGTGGCACGAAGGCTCAACTAGCAAGTGAGACTTTTAAGAGCAGTCAATAGTGTACAACGGTCCACATTGATGCTTTGGAATTGCTCAACTCTCTCCACAGAGCACGTTTTTGTGCAATTTGAGACATAACATGGTCTATTTGCGTCTTTACCTTACGAAACGTGGCACGAAGGCTCAACTAGCAAGTTATACTTTTAAGAGCACTAAATAGAGTACAACGGTCCACATTGATACTTTGGAATTGCTCAACTTTCTCCATGGAGGAGCTTTTCACGTTTTTGTGCAATTTCAAACATAACTTGGTCTATTCGCATCTTTACCATACGAAACGTGGCACGAAGGGTCAAATAGCAAGTTAGACTTTTAAGAGCACTAAATAGAGTGCAACGGTCCACATTGATGCTTTGGAATTGCTCAACTCTCTCCATAGACGAGCTTTTCACGTCTTTGAACAATTTGAGACATAACTTGGTCTATTCGCGTCTTTACCTTACGAAACGTGGCACAAAGGCTCAATTAGAGTGTTAGACATTTAAGAGCACTAAATAGAGTACAACGGTCCACATTGATTCTTTGGAATTGCTCAACTCTCTCCAAGGAGGAGCTTTTCACGTTTTTGTGCAATTTCAAACATAACTTGGTCTATTCGCATCTTTACCTTACGAAACGTGGCACGAAGGGTCAAATAGCAAGTTAGACATTTAAGAGCACTAAATAGAGTGCAACGGTCCACATTGATGCTTTGGAATTGCTCAACTCTCTCCATAGAGGAGCTTTTCACGTCTTTGAGCAATTTGAGACATAACTTGGTCTATTCGCGTCTTTACCTTACGAAACGTGGCACAAAGGCTCAATTAGAGTGTTAGACATTTAGGAGCACTAAATAGAGTACAACGGTCCACATTGATGCTTTGGAATTGCTCAACTCTCTCCATGGAGGAGCTTTTCATGTTTTTGTGCAATTTCAAACATAACTTGGTCTATTCGCATCTTTACCTTACGAAACGTGGCACGAAGGCTCAACTAGCAAGTTAGACTTTTAAGAGCACTAAATAGAGTACAACGGCCCACATTGATGCTTTGGAATTGCTCCACTCTCTCCATAGAGGAGCTTTTCACGTCTTTGAGCAATTTGAGACATAACTTGGTCTATTCGCGTCTTTACCTTACGAAACGTGGCACAAAGGCTCAATTAGAGTGTCAGACATTTAAGAACACTAAATAGAGTACAACGGTCCACATTGATGCTTTGGAATTGCTCAACTCTCTCCATGGAGGAGCTTTTCACGTTTTTGTGCAATTTCAAACATAACTTGGTCTATTCGCATCTTTACCTTATGAAACGTGGCACGAAGGCTCAAATAGCAAGTTAGACTTGTAAGAGCACTAAATAGAGTGCAACGGTCCACATTGATGCTTTGGAATTGCTCCACTCTCTCCATAGAGGAGCTTTTCACGTCTTTGAGCAATTTGAGACATAACTTGGTCTATTCGCGTCTTTACCTTACGAAACGTGGCACAAAGGCTCAATTAGAGTGTTAGACATTTAGGAGCACTAAATAGAGTACAACGGTCCACATTGATGCTTTGGAATTGCTCAACTCTCTCCATGGAGGAGCTTTTCACGTTTTTGTGCAATTTCAAACATAACTTGGTCTATTCGCATCTTTACCTTACGAAACGTGGCACGAAGGCTCAACTAGCAAGTTAGACTTTTAAGAGCACTAAATAGAGTACAACGGCCCACATTGATGCTTTGGAATTGCTCCACTCTCTCCATAGAGGAGCTTTTCACGTCTTTGAGCAATTTGAGACATAACTTGGTCTATTCGCGTCTTTACCTTACAAAACGTGGCACAAAGGCTCAATTAGAGTGTTAGACATTTAAGAACACTAAATAGAGTACAACGGTCCACATTGATGCTTTGGAATTGCTCAACTCTCTCCATGGAGGAGCTTTTCACGTTTTTGTGCAATTTCAAACATAACTTGGTCTATTCGCATCTTTACCTTATGAAACGTGGCACGAAGGCTCAAATAACAAGTTAGACTTTTAAGAGCACTAAATAGAGTGCAACGGTCCACATTGATGCTTTGGAATTGCTCAACTCTCTCTATAGAGGAGCTTTACACGTCTTTGAACAATTTGAGACATAACTTGGTGTATTCGCGTCTTTACCTTACGAAACGTGGCACAAAGGCTCAATTAGAGTGTTAGACATTTAGGAGCACTAAATAGAGTAGAACGGTCCACATTGATGCTTTGGAATTGCTCAATTCTCTCCATGGAGGAGCTTTTCACGTTTTTGTGCAATTTCAAACATAACTTGGTCTATTCGCATCTTTACCTCACAAAACGTGGCACGAAGGCTCAACTAGCAAGTTAGATTTTTAAGAGCACTAAATAGAGTACAACGGTCCACATTGATGCTTTGGAATTGCTCAACTCTCTCCGTAGAGGAGCTTTTCACGTCTTTGAGCAATTTGAGACATAACTTGGTCTATTCGCGTCTTTACCTTACGAAACGTGGCACAAAGGCTCAATTAGAGTGTTAGACATTTAAGAGCACTAAATAAAGTGCAACGGTCCACATTGATGCTTTGGAATTGCTCAACTCTCTCCATGGAGGAGCTTTTCACGTTTTTGTGCAATTTCAAACATAACTTGGTCTATTCGCATCTTTATCTCACAAAACGTGGCACGAAGGCTCAACTAGCAAGTTAGATTTTTAAGAGCACTAAATAGAGTACAACGGTCCACATTGATGCTTTGGAATTGCTCAACTCTCTCCGTAGAGGAGCTTTTCACGTCTTTGAGCAATTTGAGACATAACTTGGTCTATTCGCGTCTTTGCCTTACGAAACGTGGCACGAAGGCTCAAATAGCAAGTTAGACTTTTAAGAGTACTAAATAGAGTACAACTGTCCACATTGATGCTTTGGAATTGCTCAACTCTCTCCATGGAGGAGCTTTTCACGTTTTTGTGCAATTTGAGACATAACTTGGTCTATTCGCATCTTTACCTTAGAAAACGTGGCACGAAGGCTCAACTAGCATGTTAGACTTTTAAGAGCAGTCAATAGAGTACAACGGTCCACATTGATGCTTTGGAATTGCTCAACTCTCTCCATAGAGGAGCTTTTCACGTTTTTGTGCAATTTGAGACAAAACATGGTCTATTTGCGTCTTTACCTTACGAAACGTGGCACGAAGGCTCAACTAGCAAGTTAGACTTTTAAGAGCACTAAATAGAGTACAATGGCCCACATTGATGCTTTGGAATTGCTCCACTCTCTCCATAGAGGAGCTTTTCACGTCTTTCAGCAATTTGAGACATAACTTGGTCTATTCGCGTCTTTACCTTACGAAACGTGGCACCAAGGCTCAACTAGCAAGTTAGACTTTTAAGAGCACTAAATGGAGTACAACGGTCCACATTGATGCTTTGGAATTGCTCAACTCTCTCCATAGAGGAGCTTTTTACGTCTTTGAGCAATTTGAGACATAACTTGGTGTATTCACGTCTTTACCTTACGAAACGTGGCACGAAGGCTCAACTAGCAAGTTAGACTTTTAAGAGCACTAAATAGATTGCAACGGTCCACATTGATGCTTTGGAATTGCTCAACTCTCTCCATAGAGGAGCTTTTCACATCTTTGAGCAATTTGAGACATAACTGGGTTTATTCGCGTCTTTACCTTCCGAAACGTGGCACAAAGGCTCAATTAGAGTGTTAGACATTTAAGAGCACTGAATAGCGTACAATGGTCCACATTGATGCTTTGGAATTGCTCAACTCTCTCCATGGAGGAGCTTTTCACGTTTTTATGCAATTTCAAACATAACTTGGTCTATTCGCATCTTTACCTTACGAAACGTGGCACGAAGGCTCAAATAGCAAGTTAGACTTTTAAGAACACTAAATAGAGTGCAACGGTCCACATTGATGCTTTGGAATTGTTCAACTCTCTCCATAGAGGAGCTTTTCACGTCTTTGAGCAATTTAAGACATAACTTGGTCTATTCGCGTCTTTACATTACGAAACGTGGCACGAAGGCTCAAATAGCAAGTTAGAATTTTAAGAGCACTAAATAGATTACAACGGTCCACATTGATGCTTTGGAATTGCTCAACTCTCTCCATGGAGGAGCTTTTCACGTTTTTGTGCAATTTCAAACATAACTCGGTCTATTCGCATCTTTACCTTACAAAACGTGGCACGAAGGCTCAACTAGCATGTTAGACTTTTAAGAGCAGTCAATAGAGTACAACTGTCCACATTGAAACTTTGGAATTGCTCAAATCTCTCCATAGAGGAGCTTTTCACGTCTTTGAGCAATTTGAGACATAACTTGGTCTATTCGCGTCTTTACCTTACGAAACGAGGCACAAAGGGTCAACTAGCAAGTTAGACTTTTAAGAGCACCAAATAGAGTACAACGGTCCACATTGATGCTTTGGAATTGCTCAACTCTCTCCATAGAGGAGCTTTTCACGTCTTTGAGCAATTTGAGACATAACTTGGTCTATTCGCGTCTTTACCTTACGAAACGTGGCACGAAGGCTCAAATCGCAAGTTAGACTTTTAGGAGCACTAAATAGAGTGCAACGGTCCACATTGATGCTTTGGAATTGCTCAACTCTCTCCATAGAGGAGCTTTTCACGTCTTTGAGCAATTTGAGACATAACTTGGTCTATTCGCGTCTTTACCTTACGAAACGTGGCACAAAGGCTCAACTAGCAAGTTAGACTTTTAAGAGCACTAAATAGAGTACAACGGTGCACATTGATGCTTTGGAATTGCTCAACTCTCTCCATGGAGGAGCTTTTCACGTTTTTGTGCAATTTCAAACATAACTTGGTCTATTCGCATCTTTACCTTATGAAACGTGGCACGAAGGCTCAAATAGCAAGTTAGACTTGTAAGAGCACTAAATAGAGTGCAACGGTCCAAATTGATGCTTTGGAATTGCTCAACTCTCTCCATAGAGGAGCTTTTCACGTCTTTGAGCAATTTGAGACATAACTTGTTCTATTCGCGTCTTTACCTTACGAAACGTGGCACAAAGGCTCAATTAGAGTGTTAGACATTTAAGAGCATTGAATAGAGTACAACGGTCCACATTGATGCTTTGGAATTGCTCAACTCTCTCCATGGAGGAGCTTTTCACGTTTTTGTGCAATTTCAAACATAACTTGGTCTATTCGCATCTTTACCTTATGAAACGTGGCACGAAGGCTCAAATAGCAAGTTAGACTTGTAAGAGCACTAAATAGAGTGCAACGGTCCAAATTGATGCTTTGGAATTGCTCAACTCTCTCCATAGAGGAGCTTTTCACGTCTTTGAGCAATTTGAGACATAACTTGTTCTATTCGCGTCTTTACCTTACGAAACGTGGCACAAAGGCTCAATTAGAGTGTTAGACATTTAAGAGCATTGAATAGAGTACAACGGTCCACATTGATGCTTTGGAATTGCTCAACTCTCTCCATGGAGGAGCTTTTCACGTTTTTGTGCAATTTCAAACATAACTTGGTCTATTCGCATCTTTACCTTACGAAACGTGGCACGAAGGCTCAAATAGCAAGTTAGACTTTTCAGAACACTAAAGAGAGTACAACGGTCCACATTGATGCTTTGGAATTGTTCAACTCTCTCCACAGAGGAGCTTTTCACGTCTTTGAACAATTTAAGACATAACTTGGCCTATTCGCGTCTTTACCTTACGAAACGTGGCACGAAGGCTCAAATAGCAAGTTAGACTTTTAAGAGCACTAAATAGAGTACAACGGTCCACATTGATGCTTTGGAATTGCTCAACTCTCTCCATGGAGGAGCTTTTCACGTTTTTGTGCAATTTCAAACATAACTTGGTCTATTCGCATCTTCACCTTAGAAAACGTGGCACGAAGGCTCAACTAGCAAGTTATACTTTTAAGAGCAGTAAATAGAGTACAACGGTCCACATTGATGCTTTGGAATTGCTCAACTCTCTCCACAGAGGAGCTTTTCACGTTTTTGTGCAATTTGAGACATAACATGGTCTATTTGCGTCTTTACCTTACGAAACGTAGCACGAAGGCTCAACTAGCAAGTTATACTTTTAAGAGCACTAAATAGAGTACAACGGTCCACATTGATACTTTGGAATTGCTCAACTTTCTCCATGGAGGAGCTTTTCACGTTTTTGTGCAATTTCAAACATAACTTGGTCTATTCGCATCTTTACCATACGAAACGTGGCACGAAGGGTCAAATAGCAAGTTAGACTTTTAAGAGCACTAAATAGAGTGCAACGGTCCACATTGATGCTTTGGAATTGCTCAACTCTCTCCACAGCGGAGCTTTTCACGTCTTTGAGCAATTTGAGACATAACTTGGTCTATTCGCGTCTTTTCCTTACGAAACGTGGCACGAAGGCTCAACTAGCAAGTTAGACTTTTAAGAGCACCAAATAGAGTACAACGGTCCACATTGATGCTTTGGAATTGCTCAACTCTCTCCATAGAGGAGCTTTTCATGTCTTTGAGCAATTTGAGACATAACTTGGTCTATTCGCGTCTTTACCTTACGAAACGTGGCACGAAGGCTCAAATAGCAAGTTAGACTTTTAAGAGCACTAAATAGAGTGCAACGGTCCACATTGATGCTTTAGAATTGCTAACTCTCTCCATAGAGGAGCTTTTCACGTCTTTGAGCAGTTTGAGACATAACTTGGTCTATTCGCGTCTTTACCTTACGAAACATGGCACAAAGGCTCCATTAGAGTGTTAGACATTTAGGAGCACTAAATAGAGTACAACGGTCCACATTGATGCTTTGGAATTGCTCAACTCTCTCCATGGAGGAGCTTTTCACGTTTTTGTGCAATTTCAAACATAACTTGGTCTATTCGCATCTTTACCTTACAAAACGTGGCACGAAGGCTCAACTAGCAAGTTATACTTTTAAGAGCAGTAAATAGAGTACAACGGTCCACATTGATGCTTTGGAATTGTTCAACTCTCTCCACAGAGGAGCTTTTCACGTTTTTGTGCAATTTGAGACATAACATGGTCTATTTGCGTCTTTACCTTACGAAACGTGGCACGAAGGCTCAACTAGCAAGTTATACTTTTAAGAGCACTAAATAGAGTACAACGGTCCACATTGATACTTTGGAATTGCTCAACTTTCTCCATGGAGGAGCTTTTCACGTTTTTGTGCAATTTCAAACATAACTTGGTCTAATCGCATCTTTACCATACGAAACGTGGCACGAATGGTCAAATAGCAAGTTAGACATTTAGGAGCACTAAATAGAGTGCAACGGTCCACATTGATACTTTGGAATTGCTCAACTCTCTCCATAGAGGAGCTTTTCACGTCTTTGAACAATTTGAGACATAACTTGGTCTATTCGCGTCTTTACCTTACGAAACGTGGCACAAAGGCTCAACTAGCAAGTTAGACTTGTAAGAGCACTAAATAGAGTACAACGGTCCACATTGATGCTTTGGAATTGCTCAACTCTCTCCATAGAGAAGCTTTTCACGTCTTTGAGCAATTTGAGACATAACTTGTTCTATTCGCGTCTTTACCTTACGAAACGTGGCACAAAGGCTCAATTAGAGTGTTAGACATTTAAGAGCACTAAATAGAGTACAACGGTCCACATTGATTCTTTGGAATTGCTCAACTCTCTCCATGGAGGAGCTTTTCACGTTTTTGTGCAATTTGAAACACAACGTGGTCTATTCGCATCTTTACCTTACGAAACGTGGCACGAAGGCTCAAATAGCAAGTTAGACTTTTAAGAGCACTAAATAGAGTGCAACGGTCCACATTGATGCTTTGGAATTGCTCAACTCTCTCCACAGAGGAGCTTTTCACGTCTTTGAGCAATTTGAGACATAACTTGGTCTATTCGCGTCTTTTCCTTACGAAACGTGGCACGAAGGCTCAACTAGCAAATTAGACTTTTAAGAGCACCAAATAGAGTACAACGGCCCACATTGATGATTTGGAATTGCTCAACTCTCTCCATAGAGGAGCTTTTCACGTCTTTGAGCAATTTGAGACATAACTTGTTCTATTCGCGTCTTTACCTTACGAAACGTGGCACAAAGGCTCAATTAGGGTGTTAGACATTTAAGAGCACTAAATAGAGTACAACGGTCCACATTGATTCTTTGGAATTGCTCAACTCTCTCCATAGAGGAGCTTTTCACGTCTTTGAGCAATTTGAGACATAACTTGTTCTATTCGCGTCTTTACCTTACGAAACGTGGCACAAAGGCTCAATTAGAGTGTTAGACATTTAAGAGCACTAAATAGAGTACAACGGTCCACATTGATTCTTTGGAATTGCTCAACTCTATCCATAGAGGAGCTTTTCACGTCTTTGAGCAATTTGAGACATAACTTGGTCTATTCGCGTCTTTTTCTTACGAAACGTGGCACGAAGGCTCAACTAGCAAGTTAGACTTTTAAGAGCACCAAATAGAGTACAACGGCCCACATTAATGCTTTGGAATTGCTCCACTCTCTCCATAGAGGAGCTTTTCACGTCTTTGAGCAATTTGAGACATAACTTGGTCTATTCACGTCTTTACCTTACGAAACGTGGCACCAAGGCTCAACTGGCAAGTTAGACTTTTAAGGGCACTAAATAGAGTACAACGGTCCACATTGATGCTTTGGAATTTCTCAACTCTCTCCATAGAGGAACTTTTCACGTCTTTGAGCAATTTGAGACATAACTTGGTCTATTCGCGTCTTTACCTTACGAACCGTGGCACGAAGGCTCAAATAGCAAGTTAGACTTTTAAGAGCACTGAATAGAGTGCAACGGTCCACATTGATGCTTTGGAATTGCTCAACTCTCTCCATAGAGGAGCTTTTCACGTCTTTGAGCAATTTGAGACATAACTTGGTCTATTCGCGTCTTTACCTTACGAAACGTGGCACGAAGGCTCAAATAGCAAGTTAGACTTTTAAGAGCACTGAATAGAGTGCAACGGTCCACATTGATGCTTTGGAATTGCTCAACTCTCTCCATAGAGGAGCTTTTCACGTCTTTGAGCAATTTGAGACATAACTTGGTTTATTCGCGTCTTTACCTTCCGAAACGTGGCACAAAGGCTCAATTAGAGTGTTAGACATTTAGGAGCACTAAATAGCGTTCAATGGTCCACATTGATGCTTTGGAATTGCTCAACTCTCTCCATGGAGGAGCTTTTCACGTTTTTGTGCAATTTCAAACATAACTTGGTCTATTCGCATCTTTACCTTACGAAACGTGGCACGAAGGCTCAAATAGCAAGTTAGACTTTTAAGAGCACTAAATAAAGTGCAACGGTCCACATTGATGCTTTGGAATTGCTCAACTCTCTCCATATAGGAGCTTTTCACGTCTTTGAGCAATTTGAGACATAACTTGGTTTATTCGCGTCTTTACCTTCCGAAACGTGGCACAAAGGCTCAATTAGAGTGTTAGACATTTAAGAGCACTAAATAGCGTACAATGGTCCACATTGATGCTTTGGAATTGCTCAACTCTTTCCATGGAGGAGCTTTTCACGTTTTTGTGCAATTTCAAACATAACTTGGTCTATTCGCATCTTTACCTTACAAAACGTGGCACGAATGCTCAACTAGCATGTTAGACTTTTAAGAGCAGTCAATAGAGTACAACGGTCCACATTGATGCTTTGGAATTGCTCAACTCTCTCCATAGAGGAGCTTTTCACGTTTTTGTGCAATTTGAGACATAACATGGTCTATTTGCGTCTTTACCTTACGAAACGTGGCACGAAGGCTCAACTAGCAAGATAGACTTTTAAGAGCACTAAATAGAGTACAACGGTCCACATTGATGCTTTGGAATTGCTCAACTCTCTCCATAGAGGAGCTTTTCATGTCTTTGAGCAATTTGAGACATAACTTGGTCTATTCGCGTCTTTACCTTACGAAACGTGGCACGAAGGCTCAAATAGCAAGTTAGACTTTTAAGAGCACTAAATAGAGTGCAACGGTCCACATTGATGCTTTGGAATTGCTAACTCTCTCCATAGAGGAGCTTTTCACGTCTTTGAGCAGTTTGAGACATAACTTGGTCTATTCGCGTCTTTACCTTACGAAACGTGGCACAAAGGCTCAACTAGCAAGTTAGACTTTTAAGAGCACTAAATAGAGTACAACGGTCCACATTGATGCTTTGGAATTGCTCAACTCTCTCCATAGAGGAGCTTTTCACGTCTTTGAGCAATTTGAGACATAACTTGTTCTATTCGCGTCTTTACCTTACGAAACGTGGCACAAAGGCTCAATTAGAGTGTTAGACATTTAAGAGCACTAAATAGAGTACAACGGTCCACATTGATTCTTTGGAATTGCTCAACTCTCTCCATGGAGGAGCTTTTCACGTTTTTGTGCAATTTGAAACACAACTTGGTCTATTCGCATCTTTACCTTACGAAACGTGGCACGAAGGCTCAAATAGCAAGTTAGACTTTTAGGAGCACTAAATAGAGTGCAACGGTCCACATTGATGCTTTGGAATTGCTCAACTCTCTCCACAGAGGAGCTTTTCACGTCTTTGAGCAATTTGAGACATAACTTGGTCTATTCGCGTCTTTTCCTTACGAAACGTGGCACGAAGGCTCAACTAGCAAGTTAGACTTTTAAGAGCACCAAATAGAGTACAACGGCCCACATTGATGATTTGGAATTGCTCAACTCTCTCCATAGAGGAGCTTTTCACGTCTTTGAGCAATTTGAGACATAACTTGTTCTATTCGCGTCTTTACCTTACGAAACGTGGCACAAAGGCTCAATTAGAGTGTTAGACATTTAAGAGCACTAAATAGAGTACAACGGTCCACATTGATTCTTTGGAATTGCTCAACTCTCTCCATAGAGGAGCTTTTCACGTCTTTGAGCAATTTGAGACATAACTTGGTCTATTCGCGTCTTTTCCTTACGAAACGTGGCACGAAGGCTCAACTAGCAAGTTAGACTTTTAAGAGCACCAAATAGAGTACAACAGCCCACATTAATGCTTTGGAATTGCTCCACTCTCTCCATAGAGGAGCTTTTCACGTCTTTGAGCAATTTGAGACATAACTTGGTCTATTCACGTCTTTACCTTACGAAACGTGGCACCAAGGCTCAATTGGCAAGTTAGACTTTTAAGAGCACTAAATAGAGTACAACGGTCCACATTGATGCTTTGGAATTTCTCAACTCTCTCCATAGAGGAGCTTTTCACGTCTTTGAGCAATTTGAGACATAACTTGGTCTATTCGCGTCTTTACCTTACGAAACGTGGCACGAAGGCTCTAATAGCAAGTTAGACTTTTAAGAGCACTGAATAGAGTGCAACGGTCCACATTGATGCTTTGGAATTGCTCAACTCTCTCCATAGAGGAGCTTTTCACGTCTTTGAGCAATTTGAGACATAACTTGGTCTATTCGCGTCTTTACCTTACGAAACGTGGCACGAAGGCTCAAATAGCAAGTTAGACTTTTAAGAGCACTGAATACAGTGCAACGGTCCACATTGATGCTTTGGAATTACTCAACTCTCTCCATAGAGGAGCTTTTTACGTCTTTGAGCAATTTGAGACATAACTTGGTTTATTCGCGTCTTTACCTTCCGAAACGTGGCACAAAGGCTCAATTAGAGTGTTAGACATTTAAGAGCACTAAATAGCGTACAATGGTCCACATTGATGCTTTGGAATTGCTCAACTCTCTCCATGGAGGAGCTTTTCACGTTTTTGTGCAATTTCAAACATAACTTGGTCTATTCGCATCTTTACCTTACGAAACGTGGCACGAAGGCTCAAATAGCAAGTTAGACTTTTAAGAGCACTAAATAAAGTGCAACGGTCCACATTGATGCTTTGGAATTGCTCAACTCTCTCCATAGAGGAGCTTTTCACGTCTTTGAGCAATTTGAGACATAACTTGGTTTATTCGCGTCTTTACCTTCCGAAACATGGCACAAAGGCTCAATTAGAGTGTTAGACATTTAAGAGCACTAAATAGCGTACAATGGTCCACATTGATGCTTTGGAATTGCTCAACTCTCTCCATGGAGGAGCTTTTCACGTTTTTGTGCAATTTCAAACATAACTTGGTCTATTCGCATCTTTACCTTACAAAACGTGGCACGAATGCTCAACTAGCATGTTAGACTTTTAAGAGCAGTTAATAGAGTACAACGGTCCACATTGATGCTTTGGAATTGCTCAACTCTCTCCATAGAGGAGCTTTCCACGTTTTTGTGCAATTTGAGACATAACATGGTCTATTTGCGTCTTTACCTTACGAAACGTGGCACGAAGGCTCAACTAGCAAGTTAGACTTTTAAGAGCACTAAATAGAGTACAACGGTCCACATTGATGCTTTGGAATTGCTCAACTCTCTCCATAGAGGAGCTTTTCATGTCTTTGAGCAATATGAGACATAACTTGGTCTATTCGCGTCTTTACCTTACGAAACGTGGCACGAAGGCTCAACTAGCAAGTTAGACTTTTAAGAGCACTAAATAGAGTACAACGGCCCACATTGATGCTTTGGAATTGCTCCACTCTCTCCATAGAGGAGCTTTTCACGTCTTTGAGCAATTTGAGACATAACTTGGTCTATTCGCGTCTTTACCTTACGAAACGTGGCACCAAGGCTCAACTGGCAAGCTAGACTTTTAAGAGCACTAAATAGAGTACAACGGTCCATATTGATGCTTTGGAATTGCTCAACTCTCTCCATAGAGGAGCTTTTCACGTCTTTGAGCAATTTGAGACATAACTTGGTCTATTCGCGTCTTTACCTTACAAAACGTGGCACGAAGGCTCAAATAGCAAGTTAGACTTTTAAGAGCACTGAATAGAGTGCAACGGTCCACATTGATGCTTTGGAATTGCTCAACTCTCTCCATAGAGGAGCTTTTCACGTCTTTAAACAATTTGAGACATAACTTGGTCTATTCGCATCTTTACCTTACGAAACGCGGCACGAAGGGTCAAATAGCAAGTTAGACTTTTAAGAGCACTAAATAGAGTGCAACGGTCCACATTGATGCTTTAAAATTGCTCAACTCTCTCCATAGAGGAGCTTTTCACGTCTTTAAACAATTTGAGACATAACTTGGTCTATTCGCGTCTTTACCTTACGAAACGTGGCACAAAGGCTCAATTAGAGTGTTAGACATTTAGGAGCACTAAATAGAGTACAACGGTCCACATTGATGCTTTGGAATTGCTCAACTCTCTCCATGGAGGAGCTTTTCACGTTTTTGTGCAATTTCAAACATAACTTGGTCTATTCGCATCTTTACCTTACCAAACGTGGCACGAAGGCTCAACTAGCATGTTAGGCTTTTAAGAGCAGTCAATAGAGTACAACGGTCCACATTGATGCTTTGGAATTGCTCAACTCTCTCCATAGAGGAGCTTTTCACGTTTTTGTGCAATTTGAGACATAACATGGTCTCTTTACGTCTTTACCTTACGAAACGTGGCACGAAGGCTCAACTAGCAAGTTAGACTTTTAAGAGCACTAAATAGAGTACAACGGTCCACATTAATGCTTTGGAATTGTTCAACTCTCTCCATAGAGGAGCTTTTCACGTCTTTGAGCAATTTGAGACATAACTTGGTCTATTCGCGTCTTTACCTTACGAAACGTGGCACAAAGGCTCAATTAGAGTGTTAGACATTTAAGAGCACTAAATAGAGTACAACGGTCCACATTGATTCTTTGGAATTGCTCAACTCTCTCCATAGAGGAGCTTTTCACGTCTTTGAGCAATTTGAGACATAACTTGGTCTATTCGCGTCTTTTCCTTACGAAACGTGGCACGAAGGCTCAACTAGCAAGTTAGACTTTTAAGAGCACCAAATAGAGTACAACGGCCCACATTAATGCTTTGGAATTGCTCCAACTCTTCTCCATAGAGGAGCTTTTCACGTCTTTGAGCAATTTGAGACATAACTTGGTCTATTCACGTCTTTACCCTTACGAAACGTGGCACGAAGGCTCAATTAGCAAGTTAGACTTTTAAGAGCACTAAATAGAGTACAACGGTCCACATTGATGCTTTGGAATTTCTCAACTCTCTCCATAGAGGAGCTTTTCACGTCTTTGAGCAATTGAGACATAACTTGGTCTATTCGCGTCTTTACCTTACGAAACGTGGCACGAAGGCTTCTAATAGCAAGTTAGACTTTTTAAGAGCACTAAATAGAGTGCAACGGTCCACATTGATGCTTTGGAATTGCTCAACTCTCTCCATAGAGGAGCTTTTCACGTCTTTGAGCAATTTGAGACATAACTTGGTCTATTCGCGTCTTTACCTTACGAAACGTGGCACGAAGGCTCAAATAGCAAGTTAGACTTTTAAGAGCACTAAATACAGTGCAACGGTCCACATTGATGCTTTGGAATTGCTCAACTCTCTCCATAGAGGAGCTTTTTCACGTCTTTGAGCAATTTGAGACATAACTTGGTCTATTCGCGTCTTTACCTTCCGAAACGTGGCACAAAGGCTCAATTAGAGTGTTAGACATTTAAGAGCACTAAATAGCGTACACTGGTCACACATTGATGCTTTGGAATTGCTCAACTCTCTCCATGGAGGAGCTTTTCACGTTTTTGTGCAATTTCAAACATAACTTGTCTATTCGCATCTTTACCTTACGAAACGTGGCACGAAGGCTCAACTAGCAAGTTAGACTTTTAAGAGCACTAAATAAGAGTACAACGGTCCACATTGAATGCTTTGGACTTGCTCAACTCTCTCCATAGAGGAGGCTTTTCACGTCTTTGAGGCAATTTGAGACATAACCTTGGTCTATTCGCGTCTTTACCTTCCGAAACAGTGGCACAAAGGGCTCAACTTAGCAGTGTTAGACTTTTAAGAGCACTAAATAGCGTACAATGGTCCACATTGATGCTTTGGAATTGCTCAACTCTCTCCATAGGAGGAGCTTTTCACGTCTTTGATGCAATTCGAGACATACTTGGTCTATTCGCAGGTCTTTACCTTACGAAACGTGGCACGAAGGCTCAAATAGCAAGGTTAGACTTTTAAGAGCACTAAATAGAGTACAACGGTCCACATTGATGCTTTGGAATTGCTCAACTCTCTCCATAGAGGAGCTTTTCACGTCTTTGAGCAATTTGAGACATAACTTGGTCTATTCGCGTCTTTACCTTACGAAACGTGGCACGAAGGCTCAAATAGCAAGTTAGACTTTTAAGAGCACTGAATAGAGTGCAACGGTCCACATTGATGCTTTGGAATTGCTCAACTCTCTCCATAGAGGAGCTTTTCACGTCTTTGAGCAATTTGAGACATAACTTGTTCTATTCGCGTCTTTACCTTACGAAACGTGGCACAAAGGCTCAATTAGAGTGTTAGACATTTAAGAGCACTAAATAGAGTACAACGGTCCACATTGATGCTTTGGAATTGCTCAACTCTCTCCACAGAGGAGCTTTTCACGTTCTTTGTGCAATTTGAGACATAACATGGTCTATTTGCGTCTTTACCTTACGAAACGTGGCACGAAGGCTCAACTAGCAAGTTATACTTTTAAGAGCACTAAATAGAGTACAACGGTCCACATTGATACTTTGGAATTGCTCAACTTTCTCCATGGAGGAGCTTTTCACGTTTTTGTGCAATTTCAAACATAACTTGGTCTATTCGCATCTTTACCTTACGAAACGCGGCACGAAGGGTCAAATAGCAAGTTAGACTTTTAAGAGCACTAAATAGAGTGCAACGGTCCACATTGATGCTTTAAAATTGCTCAACTCTCTCCATAGAGGAGCTTTTCACGTCTTTAAACAATTTGAGACATAACTTGGTCTATTCGCGTCTTTACCTTACGAAACGTGGCACAAAGGCTCAATTAGAGTGTTAGACATTTAGGAGCACTAAATAGAGTACAACGGTCCACATTGATGCTTTGGAATTGCTCAACTCTCTCCATGGAGGAGCTTTTCACGTTTTGTGCAATTTAAACATAACTGGTCTATTCGCATCTTTACCTTACCGAAACGTGGCACGAAGGCTCAACTAGCATGTTAGGACTTTTAAGAGCACGTAAATAGAGTACAACGGTCCACATTGATGCTTTGGAATTGCTCAACTCTCTCCATAGAGGAGCTTTTCACGTCTTTGATGCAATTTGAGACATTAACATTGGTCTCTTTAGCGTCTTTACCTTACGAAACGTGGCAACGAAGGCTCAACTTAGCAAGTTAGACTTTTAAGAGCACTAAATAGAGTACAACGGTCCACATTGATGCTTTGGAATTGCTTCAACTCTCTCCATAGAGGAGCTTTTCACGTCTTTGAGCAATTTGAGACATAACTTGGTCTATTCGCGTCTTTTACCTTACGAAACGTGGCACAAAGGCTCAATAGCAAGTGTTAGACTTTAAGAGCACTAAATAGAGTACAACGGTCCACATTGATGCTTTGGAATTGCTCAACTCTCTCCATAGAGGAGCTTTTCACGTCTTTGAGCAATTTGAGACATAACTTGGTCTATTCGCGTCTTTCCCTTACGAAACGTGGCACGAAGGCTCAACTAGGCAAGTTAGACTTTTAAGAGCACCAAATAGAGTACAACGGCCCACATTATGCTTTGGAATTGCTCCACTCTCTCCATAGAGGAGCTTTTCACGTCTTTGAGCAATTTGAGACATAACTTGGTCTATTCACGTCTTTACCTTACGAAACGTGGCACCGAAGGCTCAATGGCAAGTTAGACTTTTAAGAGCACTAAATAGAGTACAACGGTCCACATTGAATGCTTTGGAATTGCTCAACTCTCTCCATAGAGGAGCTTTTCACGTCTTTGAGCAATTTGAGACATAACTTGGTCTATTCGCGTCTTTACCTTACGAAACGTGGCACGAAGGCTCTAATAGCAAGTTAGACTTTTAAGAGCACTGAATAGAGTGCAACGGTCCACATTGATGCTTTGGAATTGCTCAACTCTCTCCATAGAGGAGCTTTTCACGTCTTTGAGCAATTTGAGACATAACTTGGTCTATTCGCGTCTTTACCTTACGAAACGTGGCACGAAGGCTCAAATAGCAAGTTAGACATTTTAAGAGCACTGAATAGCAGTGCAACGGTCCACATTGATGCTTTGGAATTACTCAACTCTCTCCATGAGAGGAGCTTTTTACGTCTTTGAGCAATTTGAGAACATAACTTGGTTTATTCGCGTCTTTACCTTCCGAAACGTGGCACGAAGGCTCAATAGAGTTTAGACATTTAAGAGCACTAAATAAGCGTACAATGGTCCACATTGATGCTTTGGAATTGCTCAACTCTTCTCCATGGAGGAGCTTTTCACGTTTTTGTGCAATTTCAAACATAACTTGGTCTATTCGCATCTTACCTTACGAAACAGTGGCACGAAGGCTCAATAGCAGTTAGACATTTTAAGAGCACTAAATAAAGTTACAACGGTCCACATTGATGCTTTGGAATTGCTCAACTCTCTCCATAGAGGTAGCTTTCACGTCTTTTGATGCAATTTGAGACATAACTTGGTTCTATTCGCCGTCTTTACCTTCCGAAACATGGCACGAAAGCTCAATTAGAGTGTTAGATATTTAAGAGCACTAAATAGCGTACAATGGTCCACATTGATGCTTTGGAATTGCTCAACTCTCTCCATGGAGGAGCTTTTCACGTTTTTGTGCAATTTCAAACATAACTTGGTCTATTCGCATCTTTACCTGACAAAACGTGGCACGAATGCTCAACTAGCAATGTTAGACATTTAAGAGCAGTTAATAGAGTACAACGGTCCACATTGATGCTTTGGAATTGCTCAACTCTCTCCATAGAAGAGCTTTTCCACGTTTTTTGTGCAATTTGAGACATAACATGGTCTATTTGCGTCTTTACCTTACGAAACGTGGCACGAAGGCTCAACTAGCAAGTTAGACTTTTAAGAGCACTAAATAGAGTACAACGGTCCACATTGATGCTTTGGAATTGCTCAACTCTCTCCATAGAGGAGCTTTTCATGTCTTTGAGCAATTTGAGACATAACTTGGTCTATTCTGCGTCTTTACCTTACGAAACGTGGCACGAAGGCTCAACTAGCAAGTTAGACTCTTAAGAGCACTAAATAGAGTACAACGGTCCACATTGATGCTTTGGAATTGCTCCAATCTCTCCATAGGAGGAGCTTTTCACGTCTTTTGAGCAATTTGAGACAATAACTTGGTCTATTCGCGTCTTTACGTTACGAAACGTGGCACAAGGCTCAACTAGGCAAGTTAGACTTTTAAGAGCACTAAATAGAGTACAACGGTCCACTATTGATGCTTTGGAATTGCTCAACTCTCTCCATAGAGGAGCTTTTTCACGTCTTTGAGCAATTTGAGACATAACTTGGTCTATTCGCGTCTTTACCTTACGACAACGTGGCACGAAGGCTCAAATAGCAAGTTAGACTTTTAGAGCACTGAATAGAGTGCAACGGTCCACATTGATGCTTTGGAATTGCTCAACTCTCTCCATAGAGGAGCTTTTTCACGTTCTTTGAGCAATTTGAGACATAACTTGTCTATTCGCGTCTTTACCTTACGAAACGTGGCACGAAGGCTCAATAGAGTTAGACTTTTAAGAGCACTAAATAGAGTACAACGGTCCACATTGATGCTTTGGAATTGCTCAACTCTCTCCATAGAGGAGCTTTTCACGTTTTTGTGCAATTTGAGACATAACTTGGTCTATTGCGTCTTTACCTTACGAAACGTGGCACGAAGGCTCAACTAGCAAGTTAGACTTTTAAGAGCACTAAATAGAGTACAACGGTCCACATTGATGCTTTGGAATTGCTCAACTCTCTCCATAGAGGAGCTTTTCACGTTTTGTGCAATTTGAGACATAACTTGGTCTATTCGCGTCTTTACCTTACGAAACGTGGCACGAAGGCTCAATAGCAAGTTAGACTTTTAAGAGCACTAAATAGAGTACAACGGTCCACATTGATGCTTTGGAATTGCTCAACTCTCTCCATAGAGGAGCTTTTCACGTTTGTGCAATTTGAGACATAACTTGGTCTATTCGCGTCTTTACCTTACGAAACGTGGCACGAAGGCTCAACTAGCAAGTTAGACTTTTAAGAGCACTAAATAGAGTACAACGGTCCACATTGATGCTTTGGAATTGCTCAACTCTCTCCATAGAGGAGCTTTTCACGTTTTGTGCAATTTGAGACATAACTTGGTCTATTCGCGTCTTTACCTTACGAAACGTGGCACGAAGGCTCAACTAGCAAGTTAGACTTTTAAGAGCACTAAATAGAGTACAACGGTCCACATTGATGCTTTGGAATTGCTCAACTCTCTCCATAGAGGAGCTTTTCACGTTTTGTGCAATTTGAGACATAACTTGGTCTATTCGCGTCTTTACCTTACGAAACGTGGCACGAAGGCTCAACTAGCAAGTTAGACTTTTAAGAGCACTAAATAGAGTACAACGGTCCACATTGATGCTTTGGAATTGCTCAACTCTCTCCATAGAGGAGCTTTTCACGTTTTGAGCAATTTGAGACATAACTTGGTCTATTCGCGTCTTTACCTTACGAAACGTGGCACGAAGGCTCAACTAGCAAGTTAGACTTTTAAGAGCACTAAATAGAGTACAACGGTCCACATTGATGCTTTGGAATTGCTCAACTCTCTCCATAGAGGAGCTTTTCACGTCTTTGAGCAATTTGAGACATAACTTGGTCTATTCGCGTCTTTACCTTACGAAACGTGGCACGAAGGCTCAACTAGCAAGTTAGACTTTTAAGAGCACTAAATAGAGTACAACGGTCCACATTGATGCTTTGGAATTGCTCAACTCTCTCCATAGAGGAGCTTTTCACGTCTTTGAGCAATTTGAGACATAACTTGGTCTATTCGCGTCTTTACCTTACGAAACGTGGCACGAAGGCTCAATAGCAAGTTAGACTTTTAAGAGCACTAAATAGAGTACAACGGTCCACATTGATGCTTTGGAATTGCTCAACTCTCTCCATAGAGGAGCTTTTCACGTTTGAGCAATTTGAGACATAACTTGGTCTATTCGCGTCTTTACCTTACGAAACGTGGCACGAAGGCTCAACTAGCAAGTTAGACTTTTAAGAGCACTAAATAGAGTACAACGGTCCACATTGATGCTTTGGAATTGCTCAACTCTCTCCATAGAGGAGCTTTTCACGTTTTGTGCAATTTGAGACATAACTTGGTCTATTCGCGTCTTTACCTTACGAAACGTGGCACGAAGGCTCAACTAGCAAGTTAGACTTTTAAGAGCACTAAATAGAGTACAACGGTCCACATTGATGCTTTGGAATTGCTCAACTCTCTCCATAGAGGAGCTTTTCACGTTTTGTGCAATTTGAGACATAACTTGGTCTATTCGCGTCTTTACCTTACGAAACGTGGCACGAAGGCTCAACTAGCAAGTTAGACTTTTAAGAGCACTAAATAGAGTACAACGGTCCACATTGATGCTTTGGAATTGCTCAACTCTCTCCATAGAGGAGCTTTTCACGTCTTTGAGCAATTTGAGACATAACTTGGTCTATTCGCGTCTTTACCTTACGAAACGTGGCACGAAGGCTCAACTAGCAAGTTAGACTTTTAAGAGCACTAAATAGAGTACAACGGTCCACATTGATGCTTTGGAATTGCTCAACTCTCTCCATAGAGGAGCTTTTCACGTTTTGAGCAATTTGAGACATAACTTGGTCTATTCGCGTCTTTACCTTACGAAACGTGGCACGAAGGCTCAATAGCAAGTTAGACTTTTAAGAGCACTAAATAGAGTACAACGGTCCACATTGATGCTTTGGAATTGCTCAACTCTCTCCATAGAGGAGCTTTTCACGTCTTTGAGCAATTTGAGACATAACTTGGTCTATTCGCGTCTTTACCTTACGAAACGTGGCACGAAGGCTCAATAGCAAGTTAGACTTTTAAGAGCACTAAATAGAGTACAACGGTCCACATTGATGCTTTGGAATTGCTCAACTCTCTCCATAGAGGAGCTTTTCACGTTGAGCAATTTGAGACATAACTTGGTCTATTCGCGTCTTTACCTTACGAAACGTGGCACGAAGGCTCAACTAGCAAGTTAGACTTTTAAGAGCACTAAATAGAGTACAACGGTCCACATTGATGCTTTGGAATTGCTCAACTTCTCCATAGAGGAGCTTTTCACGTTTTTGTGCAATTTGAGACATAACTTGGTCTATTGCGTCTTTACCTTACGAAACGTGGCACGAAGGCTCAACTAGCAAGTTAGACTTTTAAGAGCACTAAATAGAGTACAACGGTCCACATTGATGCTTTGGAATTGCTCAACTCTCTCCATAGAGGAGCTTTTCACGTTTTGTGCAATTTGAGACATAACTTGGTCTATTCGCATCTTTACCTTACGAAACGTGGCACGAAGGCTCAATAGCAAGTTAGACTTTTAAGAGCACTAAATAGAGTACAACGGTCCACATTGATGCTTTGGAATTGCTCAACTCTCTCCATAGAGGAGCTTTTCACGTCTTTGCAATTTGAGACATAACTTGGTCTATTCGCGTCTTTACCTTACGAAACGTGGCACAAGGCTCAACTAGCAAGTTAGACTTTTAAGAGCACTAAATAGAGTACAACGGTCCACATTGATGCTTTGGAATTGCTCAACTCTCTCCATAGAGGAGCTTTTCACGTCTTTGAGCAATTTGAGACATAACTTGGTCTATTCGCGTCTTTACCTTACGAAACGTGGCACGAAGGCTCAATAGCAAGTTAGACTTTTAAGAGCACTAAATAGAGTACAACGGTCCACATTGATGCTTTGGAATTGCTCAACTCTCTCCATAGAGGAGCTTTTCACGTCTTTGAGCAATTTGAGACATAACTTGGTCTATTCGCGTCTTTACCTTACGAAACGTGGCACGAAGGCTCAACTAGAGTTAGACTTTTAAGAGCACTAAATAGAGTACAACGGTCCACATTGATGCTTTGGAATTGCTCAACTCTCTCCATAGAGGAGCTTTTCACGTTTTTGTGCAATTTGAGACATAACTTGGTCTATTCGCGTCTTTACCTTACGAAACGTGGCACGAAGGCTCAACTAGCAAGTTAGACTTTTAAGAGCACTAAATAGAGTACAACGGTCCACATTGATGCTTTGGAATTGCTCAACTCTCTCCATAGAGGAGCTTTTCACGTTTTGTGCAATTTGAGACATAACTTGGTCTATTCGCGTCTTTACCTTACGAAACGTGGCACGAAGGCTCAATAGCAAGTTAGACTTTTAAGAGCACTAAATAGAGTACAACGGTCCACATTGATGCTTTGGAATTGCTCAACTCTCTCCATAGAGGAGCTTTTCACGTTTTGCAATTTGAGACATAACTTGGTCTATTCGCGTCTTTACCTTACGAAACGTGGCACGAAGGCTCAACTAGCAAGTTAGATTTAAGAGCACTAAATAGAGTACAACGGTCCACATTGATGCTTTGGAATTGCTCAACTCTCTCCATAGAGGAGCTTTTCACGTTTTGTGCAATTTGAGACATAACTTGGTCTATTCGTCTTTACCTTACGAAACGTGGCACGAAGGCTCAACTAGCAAGTTAGACTTTTAAGAGCACTAAATAGAGTACAACGGTCCACATTGATGCTTTGGAATTGCTCAACTCTCTCCATAGAGGAGCTTTTCACGTCTTTGAGCAATTTGAGACATAACTTGGTCTATTCGCGTCTTTACCTTACGAAACGTGGCACGAAGGCTCAACTAGCAAGTTAGACTTTTAAGAGCACTAAATAGAGTACAACGGTCCACATTGATGCTTTGGAATTGCTCAACTCTCTCCATAGAGGAGCTTTTCACGTCTTTGAGCAATTTGAGACATAACTTGGTCTATTCGCGTCTTTACCTTACGAAACGTGGCACGAAGGCTCAACTAGCAAGTTAGACTTTTAAGAGCACTAAATAGAGTACAACGGTCCACATTGATGCTTTGGAATTGCTCAACTCTCTCCATAGAGGAGCTTTTCACGTCTTTGCAATTTGAGACATAACTTGGTCTATTCGCGTCTTTACCTTACGAAACGTGGCACGAAGGCTCAATAGCAAGTTAGACTTTTAAGAGCACTAAATAGAGTACAACGGTCCACATTGATGCTTTGGAATTGCTCAACTCTCTCCATAGAGGAGCTTTTCACGTTTTGAGCAATTTGAGACATAACTTGGTCTATTCGCGTCTTTACCTTACGAAACGTGGCACGAAGGCTCAACTAGAGTTAGACTTTAAGAGCACTAAATAGAGTACAACGGTCCACATTGATGCTTTGGAATTGCTCAACTCTCTCCATAGAGGAGCTTTTCACGTTTTGTGCAATTTGAGACATAACTTGGTCTCGCGTCTTTACCTTACGAAACGTGGCACGAAGGCTCAACTAGCAAGTTAGACTTTTAAGAGCACTAAATAGAGTACAACGGTCCACATTGATGCTTTGGAATTGCTCAACTCTCTCCATAGAGGAGCTTTTCACGTCTTTGTGCAATTTGAGACATAACTTGGTCTATTCGCGTCTTTACCTTACGAAACGTGGCACGAAGGCTCAACTAGCAAGTTAGACTTTTAAGAGCACTAAATAGAGTACAACGGTCCACATTGATGCTTTGGAATTGCTCAACTCTCTCCATAGAGGAGCTTTTCACGTCTTTGAGCAATTTGAGACATAACTTGGTCTATTCGCGTCTTTACCTTACGAAACGTGGCACGAAGGCTCAACTAGCAAGTTAGACTTTTAAGAGCACTAAATAGAGTACAACGGTCCACATTGATGCTTTGGAATTGCTCAACTCTCTCCATAGAGGAGCTTTTCACGTCTTTGAGCAATTTGAGACATAACTTGGTCTATTCGCGTCTTTACCTTACGAAACGTGGCACGAAGGCTCAATAGCAAGTTAGACTTTTAAGAGCACTAAATAGAGTACAACGGTCCACATTGATGCTTTGGAATTGCTCAACTCTCTCCATAGAGGAGCTTTTCACGTTTTGAGCAATTTGAGACATAACTTGGTCTATTCGCGTCTTTACCTTACGAAACGTGGCACGAAGGCTCAATAGCAAGTTAGACTTTTAAGAGCACTAAATAGAGTACAACGGTCCACATTGATGCTTTGGAATTGCTCAACTCTCTCCATGGAGGAGCTTTTCACGTTTTTGTGCAATTTGAGACATAACTTGGTCTATTCGTCTTTACCTTACGAAACGTGGCACGAAGGCTCAATAGCAAGTTAGACTTTTAAGAGCACTAAATAGAGTACAACGGTCCACATTGATGCTTTGGAATTGCTCAACTCTCTCCATAGAGGAGCTTTTCACGTTTTTGTGCAATTTGAGACATAACTTGGTCTATTGCGTCTTTACCTTACGAAACGTGGCACGAAGGCTCAACTAGCAAGTTAGACTTTTAAGAGCACTAAATAGAGTACAACGGTCCACATTGATGCTTTGGAATTGCTCAACTCTCTCCATGGAGGAGCTTTTCACGTTTTGTGCAATTTGAGACATAACTTGGTCTATTCGCGTCTTTACCTTACGAAACGTGGCACGAAGGCTCAACTAGCAAGTTAGACTTTTAAGAGCACTAAATAGAGTACAACGGTCCACATTGATGCTTTGGAATTGCTCAACTCTCTCCATAGAGGAGCTTTTCACGTTTGCAATTTGAGACATAACTTGGTCTATTCGCGTCTTTACCTTACGAAACGTGGCACGAAGGCTCAACTAGAGTTAGACTTTTAAGAGCACTAAATAGAGTACAACGGTCCACATTGATGCTTTGGAATTGCTCAACTCTCTCCATAGAGGAGCTTTTCACGTTTTTGTGCAATTTGAGACATAACTTGGTCTATTCGCGTCTTTACCTTACGAAACGTGGCACGAAGGCTCAACTAGCAGTTAGACTTTTAAGAGCACTAAATAGAGTACAACGGTCCACATTGATGCTTTGGAATTGCTCAACTCTCTCCATAGAGGAGCTTTTCACGTTTTGTGCAATTTGAGACATAACTTGGTCTATTGCGTCTTTACCTTACGAAACGTGGCACGAAGGCTCAACTAGCAAGTTAGACTTTTAAGAGCACTAAATAGAGTACAACGGTCCACATTGATGCTTTGGAATTGCTCAACTCTCTCCATAGAGGAGCTTTTCACGTCTTTGTGCAATTTGAGACATAACTTGGTCTATTCGCGTCTTTACCTTACGAAACGTGGCACGAAGGCTCAACTAGCAAGTTAGACTTTTAAGAGCACTAAATAGAGTACAACGGTCCACATTGATGCTTTGGAATTGCTCAACTCTCTCCATAGAGGAGCTTTTCACGTCTTTGAGCAATTTGAGACATAACTTGGTCTATTCGCGTCTTTACCTTACGAAACGTGGCACGAAGGCTCAACTAGCAAGTTAGACTTTTAAGAGCACTAAATAGAGTACAACGGTCCACATTGATGCTTTGGAATTGCTCAACTCTCTCCATAGAGGAGCTTTTCACGTCTTTGAGCAATTTGAGACATAACTTGGTCTATTCGCGTCTTTACCTTACGAAACGTGGCACGAAGGCTCAATAGCAAGTTAGAATTTAAGAGCACTAAATAGAGTACAACGGTCCACATTGATGCTTTGGAATTGCTCAACTCTCTCCATAGAGGAGCTTTTCACGTTTTGAGCAATTTGAGACATAACTTGGTCTATTCGCGTCTTTACCTTACGAAACGTGGCACGAAGGCTCAATAGAGTTAGACTTTTAAGAGCACTAAATAGAGTACAACGGTCCACATTGATGCTTTGGAATTGCTCAACTCTCTCCATAGAGGAGCTTTTCACGTTTTGTGCAATTTGAGACATAACTTGGTCTATTCGCGTCTTTACCTTACGAAACGTGGCACGAAGGCTCAATAGCAAGTTAGACTTTTAAGAGCACTAAATAGAGTACAACGGTCCACATTGATGCTTTGGAATTGCTCAACTCTCTCCATAGAGGAGCTTTTCACGTCTTTGAGTAATTTGAGACATAACTTGGTCTATTCGCGTCTTTACCTTACGAAACGTGGCACGAAGGCTCAACTAGAGTTAGACTTTTAAGAGCACTAAATAGAGTACAACGGTCCACATTGATGCTTTGGAATTGCTCAACTCTCTCACAGAGGAGCTTTTCACTTTGTGCAATTTGAGACATAACTTGGTCTATTGCGTCTTTACCTTACGAAACGTGGCACGAAGGCTCAACTAGCAAGTTAGACTTTTAAGAGCACTAAATAGAGTACAACGGTCCACATTGATGCTTTGGAATTGCTCAACTCTCTCCATAGAGGAGCTTTTCACGTTTTGTGCAATTTGAGACATAACTTGGTCTATTCGCGTCTTTACCTTACGAAACGTGGCACGAAGGCTCAAATAGCAAGTTAGACTTTTAAGAGCACAATAGAGTACAACGGTCCACATTGATGCTTTGGAATTGCTCAACTCTCTCCATAGAGGAGCTTTTCACGTTTGCAATTTGAGACATAACTTGGTCTATTCGCGTCTTTACCTTACGAAACGTGGCACAAGGCTCAACTAGAGTGTTAGACTTTTAAGAGCACTAAATAGAGTACAACGGTCCACATTGATGCTTTGGAATTGCTCAACTCTCTCCATGGAGGAGCTTTTCACGTTTTTGTGCAATTTCAAGACATAACTTGGTCTATTCGCATTTACCTTACGAAACGTGGCACGAAGGCTCAACTAGCAAGTTAGACTTTTAAGAGCACAATAGAGTACAACGGTCCACATTGATGCTTTGGAATTGCTCAACTCTCTCCATAGAGGAGCTTTTCACGTTTTTGTGCAATTTGAGACATAACTTGGTCTATTCGCATCTTTACCTTACGAAACGTGGCACGAAGGCTCAATAGCAAGTTAGACTTTTAAGAGCACTAAATAGAGTACAACGGTCCACATTGATGCTTTGGAATTGCTCAACTCTCTCCATAGAGGAGCTTTTCACGTTTTGTGCAATTTGAGACATAACTTGGTCTATTGCGTCTTTACCTTACGAAACGTGGCACGAAGGCTCAACTAGCAAGTTAGACTTTTAAGAGCACTAAATAGAGTACAACGGTCCACATTGATGCTTTGGAATTGCTCAACTCTCTCCATAGAGGAGCTTTTCACGTCTTTGAGCAATTTGAGACATAACTTGGTCTATTCGCGTCTTTACCTTACGAAACGTGGCACGAAGGCTCAACTAGCAAGTTAGACTTTTAAGAGCACTAAATAGAGTACAACGGTCCACATTGATGCTTTGGAATTGCTCAACTCTCTCCATAGAGGAGCTTTTCACGTCTTTGAGCAATTTGAGACAAACTTGGTCTATTCGCGTCTTTACCTTACGAAACGTGGCACGAAGGCTCAACTAGCAAGTTAGACTTTTAAGAGCACTAAATAGAGTACAACGGTCCACATTGATGCTTTGGAATTGCTCAACTCTCTCCATAGAGGAGCTTTTCACGTTTGAGCAATTTGAGACATAACTTGGTCTATTCGCGTCTTTACCTTACGAAACGTGGCACGAAGGCTCAATAGCAAGTTAGACTTTTAAGAGCACTAAATAGAGTACAACGGTCCACATTGATGCTTTGGAATTGCTCAACTCTCTCCATAGAGGAGCTTTTCACGTTTTTGTGCAATTTGAGACATAACTTGGTCTATTCGTCTTTACCTTACGAAACGTGGCACGAAGGCTCAACTAGCAAGTTAGACTTTTAAGAGCACTAAATAGAGTACAACGGTCCACATTGATGCTTTGGAATTGCTCAACTCTCTCCATGGAGGAGCTTTTCACGTTTTTGTGCAATTTGAACATAACTTGGTCTATTCGCGTCTTTACCTTACGAAACGTGGCACGAAGGCTCAATAGCAAGTTAGACTTTTAAGAGCACTAAATAGAGTACAACGGTCCACATTGATGCTTTGGAATTGCTCAACTCTCTCCATAGAGGAGCTTTTCACGTTTGCAATTTGAGACATAACTTGGTCTATTCGCGTCTTTACCTTACGAAACGTGGCACGAAGGCTCAATAGAGTTAGACTTTTAAGAGCACTAAATAGAGTACAACGGTCCACATTGATCCTTTGGAATTGCTCAACTCTCTCCATAGAGGAGCTTTTCACGTTTTTGTGCAATTTGAGACATAACTTGGTCTATTCGCGTCTTTACCTTACGAAACGTGGCACGAAGGCTCAACTAGCAAGTTAGACTTTTAAGAGCACTAAATAGAGTACAACGGTCCACATTGATGCTTTGGAATTGCTCAACTCTCTCCATAGAGGAGCTTTTCACGTTTTGTGCAATTTGAGACATAACTTGGTCTATTGCGTCTTTACCTTACGAAACGTGGCACGAAGGCTCAACTAGCAAGTTAGACTTTTAAGAGCACTAAATAGAGTACAACGGTCCACATTGATGCTTTGGAATTGCTCAACTCTCTCCATAGAGGAGCTTTTCACGTCTTTGTGCAATTTGAGACATAACTTGGTCGATTCGCGTCTTTACCTTACGAAACGTGGCACGAAGGCTCAACTAGCAAGTTAGACTTTTAAGAGCACTAAATAGAGTACAACGGTCCACATTGATGCTTTGGAATTGCTCAACTCTCTCCATAGAGGAGCTTTTCACGTCTTTGAGCAATTTGAGACATAACTTGGTCTATTCGCGTCTTTACCTTACGAAACGTGGCACGAAGGCTCAACTAGCAAGTTAGACTTTTAAGAGCACTAAATAGAGTACAACGGTCCACATTGATGCTTTGGAATTGCTCAACTCTCTCCATAGAGGAGCTTTTCACGTCTTTGAGCAATTTGAGACATAACTTGGTCTATTCGCGTCTTTACCTTACGAAACGTGGCACGAAGGCTCAATAGCAAGTTAGACTTTTAAGAGCACTAAATAGAGTACAACGGTCCACATTGATGCTTTGGAATTGCTCAACTCTCTCCATAGAGGAGCTTTTCACGTCTTTGAGCAATTTGAGACATAACTTGGTCTATTCGCGTCTTTACCTTACGAAACGTGGCACGAAGGCTCAATAGAGTTAGACATTTAAGAGCACTAAATAGAGTACAACGGTCCACATTGATGCTTTGGAATTGCTCAACTCTCTCCATAGAGGAGCTTTTCACGTTTTGTGCAATTTGAGACATAACTTGGTCTATTCGCACGTCTTTACCTTACGAAACGTGGCACGAAGGCTCAATAGCAAGTTAGACTTTTAAGAGCACTAAATAGAGTACAACGGTCCACATTGATGCTTTGGAATTGCTCAACTCTCTCCATAGAGGAGCTTTTCACGTCTTTGAGCAATTTGAGACATAACTTGGTCTATTCGCGTCTTTACCTTACGAAACGTGGCACGAAGGCTCAATAGAGTTAGACTTTTAAGAGCACTAAATAGAGTACAACGGTCCACATTGATGCTTTGGAATTGCTCAACTCTCTCCATAGAGGAGCTTTTCACGTTTGTGCAATTTGAGACATAACTTGGTCTATTGCGTCTTTACCTTACGAAACGTGGCACGAAGGCTCAACTAGCAAGTTAGACTTTTAAGAGCACTAAATAGAGTACAACGGTCCACATTGATGCTTTGGAATTGCTCAACTCTCTCCATAGAGGAGCTTTTCACGTTTTGTGCAATTTGAGACATAACTTGGTCTATTCGCGTCTTTACCTTACAAAACGTGGCACGAAGGCTCAATAGCAAGTTAGACTTTTAAGAGCACAATAGAGTACAACGGTCCACATTGATGCTTTGGAATTGCTCAACTCTCTCCATAGAGGAGCTTTTCACGTTTTGCAATTTGAGACATAACTTGGTCTATTCGCGTCTTTACCTTACGAAACGTGGCACGAAGGCTCAATAGAGTTAGACTTTTAAGAGCACTAAATAGAGTACAACGGTCCACATTGATGCTTTGGAATTGCTCAACTCTCTCCATGGAGGAGCTTTTCACGTTTTGTGCAATTTGAGACATAACTTGGTCTATTCGCATTTTACCTTACGAAACGTGGCACGAAGGCTCAACTAGCAAGTTAGACTTTTAAGAGCACAATAGAGTACAACGGTCCACATTGATGCTTTGGAATTGCTCAACTCTCTCCATAGAGGAGCTTTTCACGTTTTGTGCAATTTGAGACATAACTTGGTCTATTCGCATCTTTACCTTACGAAACGTGGCACGAAGGCTCAACTAGCAAGTTAGACTTTTAAGAGCACTAAATAGAGTACAACGGTCCACATTGATGCTTTGGAATTGCTCAACTCTCTCCATAGAGGAGCTTTTCACGTTTTTGTGCAATTTGAGACATAACTTGGTCTATTGCGTCTTTACCTTACGAAACGTGGCACGAAGGCTCAACTAGCAAGTTAGACTTTTAAGAGCACTAAATAGAGTACAACGGTCCACATTGATGCTTTGGAATTGCTCAACTCTCTCCATAGAGGAGCTTTTCACGTCTTTGAGCAATTTGAGACATAACTTGGTCTATTCGCGTCTTTACCTTACGAAACGTGGCACGAAGGCTCAACTAGCAAGTTAGACTTTTAAGAGCACTAAATAGAGTACAACGGTCCACATTGATGCTTTGGAATTGCTCAACTCTCTCCATAGAGGAGCTTTTCACGTCTTTGAGCAATTTGAGACATAACTTGGTCTATTCGCGTCTTTACCTTACGAAACGTGGCACGAAGGCTCAACTAGCAAGTTAGACTTTTAAGAGCACTAAATAGAGTACAACGGTCCACATTGATGCTTTGGAATTGCTCAACTCTCTCCATAGAGGAGCTTTTCACGTCTTTGAGCAATTTGAGACATAACTTGGTCTATTCGCGTCTTTACCTTACGAAACGTGGCACGAAGGCTCAATAGCAAGTTAGACTTTTAAGAGCACTAAATAGAGTACAACGGTCCACATTGATGCTTTGGAATTGCTCAACTCTCTCCATAGAGGAGCTTTTCACGTCTTGAGCAATTTGAGACATAACTTGGTCTATTCGCGTCTTTACCTTACGAAACGTGGCACGAAGGCTCAACTAGCAAGTTAGACTTTTAAGAGCACTAAATAGAGTACAACGGTCCACATTGATGCTTTGGAATTGCTCAACTCTCTCCACAGAGGAGCTTTTCACGTTTTTGTGCAATTTGAGACATAACTTGGTCTATTGCGTCTTTACCTTACGAAACGTGGCACGAAGGCTCAACTAGCAAGTTAGACTTTTAAGAGCACTAAATAGAGTACAACGGTCCACATTGATGCTTTGGAATTGCTCAACTCTCTCCATAGAGGAGCTTTTCACGTTTTGTGCAATTTGAGACATAACTTGGTCTATTCGCGTCTTTACCTTACGAAACGTGGCACGAAGGCTCAATAGAAGTTAGACTTTTAAGAGCACTAAATAGAGCAACGGTCCACATTGATGCTTTGGAATTGCTCAACTCTCTCCATAGAGGAGCTTTTCACGTTTTGCAATTTGAGACATAACTTGGTCTATTCGCGTCTTTACCTTACGAAACGTGGCACGAAGGCTCAACTAGAGTTAGACATTTAGAGCACTAAATAGAGTACAACGGTCCACATTGATGCTTTGGAATTGCTCAACTCTCTCCATAGAGGAGCTTTTCACGTTTGTGCAATTTGAGACATAACTGGTCTATTCGCATCTTTACCTTACGAAACGTGGCACGAAGGCTCAACTAGCAAGTTAGACTTTTAAGAGCACTAAATAGAGTACAACGGTCCACATTGATGCTTTGGAATTGCTCAACTCTCTCCATAGAGGAGCTTTTCACGTTTTTGTGCAATTTGAGACATAACTTGGTCTATTCGCGTCTTTACCTTACGAAACGTGGCACGAAGGCTCAACTAGCAAGTTAGACTTTTAAGAGCACTAAATAGAGTACAACGGTCCACATTGATGCTTTGGAATTGCTCAACTCTCTCCATAGAGGAGCTTTTCACGTCTTTGAGCAATTTGAGACATAACTTGGTCTATTCGCGTCTTTACCTTACGAAACGTGGCACGAAGGCTCAACTAGCAAGTTAGACTTTTAAGAGCACTAAATAGAGTACAACGGCCACATTGATGCTTTGGAATTGCTCAACTCTCTCCATAGAGGAGCTTTTCACGTTTTGCAATTTGAGACATAACTTGGTCTATTCGCGTCTTTACCTTACGAAACGTGGCACGAAGGCTCAACTAGAGTTAGATTTAAGAGCACTAAATAGAGTACAACGGTCCACATTGATGCTTTGGAATTGCTCAACTCTCTCCATAGAGGAGCTTTTCACGTTTTTGTGCAATTTGAGACATAACTTGGTCTATTCGCGTCTTTACCTTACGAAACGTGGCACGAAGGCTCAACTAGCAGTTAGTTTTAAGAGCACAATAGAGTACAACGGTCCACATTGATGCTTTGGAATTGCTCAACTCTCTCCATAGAGGAGCTTTTCACGTTTTTGTGCAATTTGAGACATAACATGGTCTCTTTGCGTCTTTACCTTACGAAACGTGGCACGAAGGCTCAACTAGCAAGTTAGACTTTTAAGAGCACTAAATAGAGTACAACGGTCCACATTGATGCTTTGGAATTGCTCAACTCTCTCCATAGAGGAGCTTTTCACGTCTTTGAGCAATTTGAGACATAACTTGGTCTATTCGCGTCTTTACCTTACGAAACGTGGCACGAAGGCTCAACTAGCAAGTTAGACTTTTAAGAGCACTAAATAGAGTACAACGGCCCACATTGATGCTTTGGAATTGCTCCACTCTCTCCATAGAGGAGCTTTTCACGTCTTTGAGCAATTTGAGACATAACTTGGTCTATTCGCGTCTTTACCTTACGAAACGTGGCACCAAGGCTCAACTGGCCAGTTAGACTTTTAAGAGCACTAAATAGAGTACAACGGTCCACATTGATGCTTTGGAATTGCTCAACTCTCTCCATAGAGGAGCTTTTCACGTCTTTGAGCAATTTGAGACATAACTTGGTCTATTCGCGTCTTTACCTTACGAAACGTGGCACAAAGGCTCAATTAGAGTGTTAGACATTTAAGAGCACTAAATAGAGTACAACGGTCCACATTGATGCTTTGGAATTGCTCAACTCTCTCCATAGAGGAGCTTTTCACGTCTTTGAACAATTTGAGACATAACTTGGTCTATTCGCGTCTTTACCTTACGAAACGTGGCACAAAGGCTCAATTAGAGTGTTAGACATTTAGGAGCACTAAATAGAGTACAACGGTCCACATTGATGCTTTGGAATTGCTCAACTCTCTCCATGGAGGAGCTTTTCACGTATTTGTGCAATTTCAAACATAACCTGGTCTATTCGCATCTTTACCTTACCAAACGTGGCACGAAGGCTCAACTACCATGTT